>NW_024712674.1:0-18463 GCF_018991925.1 Homarus americanus
TTCATGCCTCGTGCACCCACACACTACATGCCTCGTGCACCCCCACACTACATACCTCGTGCATCCCCACACTACATGCTGCGTGCACCCCCAACGGTCCGGTTCATCCCCCACCACCGTCACACACCACACCATTACTTCTTTCACCACTACCACCACTTCACCACCACCACCACTACTTCACCACCACTACATCTTCCACCACCACTTCACCACCACTACACCACCACCACTACATCTTCCACCACCACTTCACCACCACCACTACATCTTTCATCACTACCACTACCACCACTTCACCACCACTACACCACCACCAATACATCTTCCACCACCACTTCACCACCACCACTACATATTGAACCACCATCACCACCACCACCACACGCTATTATTACCCCCTTTTTATTGTGTCTTGTCTCGTGTCTATAATTATTCTATTCATTATATTCCTTTACCAATTATTACCGATTCTTTCTGTTCTCATTACTTTATTTGTTCATTTAGCTATTTCCTTTATATAGTCACCGTCCATAAACGCTTAAGATTTATCATCACACTGATTTCACCCTCACGTTCACTGGAGCTTTGTTTAAGCCAGTGAAATATTTTGGTGATCCTATTATTGAAAGTCACTAAAGGTCTCGGGGTTGTTTTGGTGACGTCATTACTGTAGGTCAAAGGTCAGGGTCCACTAATAACACAGATAAGTTTGAGGAGTAAGTGACTACCCTACCTTCAAAGATAGATCTTTTGCAATATTTCCTGTTTATACTCTACTGGTATTTGTTATGGTAATGTACCGTCTCCTGGCAGTGTTTCATAACAAGAACACTCGCCAGCTGATGCATCATGTCTCCCCCACATCGAACAGGGTCGGGGGGGTGGGGGGGGGGATCTCTGACCTATAAAGTTCTTAAAAGGCTAAAAAAAATAAAGGGTGTGTCTGGACCATAATAATAATAATAATAATAATAATAATAATAATAATAATAATAATAATAGGGAAAACGATATGTAAACGACAATGGAGAGGTGGGGGGGTGCCTCATTTTCCAACACACAACACCATGTATCACTGAGGGAGAAAGTACTTATAATATCGTAAGTTAAGACACTTTCACCTCGCAGTTCAGGCTCCGAATTTACAAAGTTTCTTAAGTTAAATGTCTCCCGTAACTATAGATGGTCAGTACTGTTTAGATGGCGTTGTAATTGCACTGAGACTAAACCAGAGAATAAATTCGTGCTTGAGGTAAAAAGATTATCGAACGTTATAGGAACAGTGGCTTATGGAACTTTGTCTACTGTTATTATTTTGGTGGTGGGATTCTGTACAGTGGAAGAATTGAATTGAATGCTGTGAATGTCTCTCTCTGGATTATGTCCAGTTGGTAGTCGTCTGATGGGATTTTCTCCGGGCGAGATTTTCGTCGGAGTATACCATTGATCGTGGCTGGCAAACCTCACGGTGGGGGATATGGGTGTTTGTTGTGGTCATCCTCGACTCTATACCACAACCAACCCTCATCACCACTGCCACCCACCACCACTACTACCTCTACCACCACCCCTCACCACCACTAACCACCCACACCTACCACCACCCCTCACCACCACTACCACCCATACCTACCACCACCCACACCTACTACCACCCTCACTCTCACCATCACTACCACATCTTACCACCATGACTCCTCACCTCCATCCCTCAACCTAACCACTACTTCCACCTATAACCGCCACCACCACCATTCTTCAACCCTCCACCACTCCACCATCACCTTTCAACCCTCCACCACCACCCCAACCCTTCATCCTCATCACCCTCACCACCCTTCTCCTTCACTACCACTTCTCCCTCACCGCCACTCACCAGCCCCCTCACCGCCACTCACCAACACTCCCTCACCGCCACTCACAAGCACTCCCTCACCGCCACTCACCAGCCCCCTCACCGCCACTTAGCCTCACCAGTACCCTCGCCTCCATTACTACACTGCTACATTTTTATATCTGACAACGTGTGCTGTAGTGATTTATCGAACAATTTCCTTTTGGAATGCCAGGAATTGTTTGGTGAGGAGGGAGAGTGTTTCAGTGTACCCACAAGGCCACGTGGGCGCAAGCAGGAGTGTTTCTGTTTTAGCGTTTCGCCGCGTCTGTGTTGGGATGATACAGGTGTTGGCGTGTTCTGTGATATGGAACCTGTGTTTGGATTTGGTTCAGGATACCTGACACTCCACAACGACCCACCTGTGACACCTGCTCTACCATCACTAACATCCCCGCCATTACCTCTGCCCCATCACCCCCCCTCCCCCCCTCCTTCAAGTAGTGGTCGTCAAACATGCATCGGGCCTTGTGAGGCCAGCATTAGGTCCACCGCTGCCAGGTGTGTCCTGGAGGAGGGTACAGGTCAAAACCCCACCACTACTTGGTGTTGATGACCCACACAGCCAGGATCTATACACTCAGTATTTCCTGAATGTAACTCCAAGAACTGAAAACCAACTTGCCTATGTTGTTATGCCTGGGGGGGGGGGTGTTCGTCCGTCATAGTGATGGTTAACATGCTGTGGCAACTGTCCAGGAACAACAGAACGACTTGTTTACACTGTAGAGGAGGAGTAGGAACTGTTCATGTACGAGGTGTATTATGTTTCAACCTTGATCTTTGTATATTGTACTGTACTACCTCACGGAGAACACAGTCCATCTGGCCTCCTTCTCATACATCTCTCGTTCATTCTTAGTCTTCTTTCACTTAACTTAAGAGAGTATATGTATGATTTCAAGGCTGGTTGAGGAGGGAGAGGATGAGGCCTCTAAGTGGGGAAATAATTTTATAGCGTTATTTTAGCTGAGGGAAGACCAGGTGAAAGAAAGGGTTTAGGAAGTTGGTAGTTGTGATCCTAGGAGCAATGTTTACACTCTCTACTCCTCCGTGGATGTGTTGTAGACAGTGACATTTAATTTACGTTTGAGTGTAGGAAGGGAAGACTGAGTGAAATAATTACGCTTGAGTACGTTGTCTGGAGACCAAGTTATATTTAGGCTTGAAAAATATGTGTAATGTTTTCACAAGAGGCGCCAACGGTCGTACCCTGATGGTGAGGTGGTGGTCATACCCTGATGGTGAGGTGGCGGTCCTATCCTTATGGTGCGGTGGTGGTCGTACCTTTATGGTGAAGTGGTGGTCGTACCCTGATGGTGAGGTGGCGGTCCTATCCTTATGGTGCGGTGGTGGTCGTACCTTTATGAAGTGGTGGTCGTAATGGTGGTGGTCGTACCAACAGGAAATTCGCAGGGAGGTGATCCAGGGAGGGGGGAAGAGTGCCGGACTCCCTACTCCCCCTCCCCACCCCCCCCATCACCATCTTCCACCTGTGCTGTGTGAGACTCCAGCCAGCTGACGGGTGAATCCCCGCCCTTCGCCGCCACTTCCCACTCACCTACCCACCCACCCACCCACCTACCTACCCACCTACCTACCCACCTACCTACCCACCCACCTACCCACCCACCTACCCACCCTCCCTACCTCCCTCCCTCCCACCTACCTACCCTCCCTCCCACCTACCCCATCTCCCACCCACCCACCCACCTACCTACCCTCCCAGCACCTGCACCCACCCACCCACCTACCTACCCTCCCTCCTCCCCACCCACCCACACCTACCTACCTCCCTCCCACCCACCTCCCTACCTACCTACCTACCCTCCCTCCTCCACCCACCCACCCACCCACCGACCCACCCACCCACCGACCTACCCTCCCACCCACCCTCCCACCCACCCACCCACCTACCTACCCTCTCACCTGGCCACCCACCTACCTACCCTCTTACCGCTCGACCGTCCCACCTGCCTCCCCCACCCACCTACCCTCTCACGGGTACAAATTCGGCTACGCGAAACAATTTCAGAATTTTTGCATTTTGTAAACGTGTTCTAATAAACGGTGTTCAATCCAGACCGCCAAACGCGCCACATTTCGCGTGTTTTCCGAATTCATAGCAATTTTAACGAAGCCGTGTGCTATCTGTAGATCTATAAATTCCAGATCGTTTGCAAAATACGCACCCACAAGGGAACTCCTGTATAGTGCTTCCTGCGGCACCACTCTCCCCAATGATTCTATCCAAATATAGACATCGCACACGAGGTCTGTTCTGATTCTTTTCATCTTCAATCAACCCGGGAATTGGCTGTTATAAATCTATGCTGTCAATGCCCCTGTGACCTCTTGTGGGCGTCTTTCTGTGATCAACACACAACTTGATGATGGTAGATGGTGCCAGTTGACTATGTGGTGTTGAGATTCTGGTGGAGACGAAGTGCGTGGCGAAGACTGTTGTAAAATTATTCATAAGGGAGACTTAAATAAATAAATAAAGACAGAACGAAAGAAAATAAATAAAGAAATAAAAATGCGGTATTTGTATAATCGTGTGTGTGTGTGTGTGTGTGTGTGTGTGTGTTAGAGAATAGTTGGTAGTTTTATCAGTCGTAGTTTGTATCAAATGTTGAGTGTCGTTGTAGTGGCTTAACACAGTATTGTCCCGTGATGGTCGGGCCTCGTGTGGTCGTTACCAGCTTCTACTCAACACTAACACCTTTACTGTTTCTTTTTTATTCATATTCACCACAAGTGTATGTTGTTTTTGTTGTTGTTTTTTCAGGTAAAAATTGACAAAACTTTAATATTCAGACCAATAACATCATTTCAAACTTGCACTACGTTTATTTATTTTTATTTCGGTTCAAAAATATCCGACAACTGCTCAACCACATCACAAAATCATTTCGAGTTATTTGTAGCGCTCGAGTTTTATCGCATATCAGAATGACAGATAACCATAAATTGTACTAAAACTCCCATAGTGCTTGATTTGTGTCTCAGTTGAAAATGGCCGACAATAAGTATAATCACACACAAAAAGTCTACTGATGGAGAGTTCGTTTTTATCTCTTTTCAAAATGACCGCCACCTGAAATACAAAACACACACTTACATAATCCTTCGTATATTACCTTCACCAAATTTTTGCTTTCCTGATTAAGTGAAATCCCATAGAGGAGTTTACACTGCACTGATAAAGGTACACACGGAAATTTTACGGTAATTCCACTCCTTCCCTCCTTCTCTCTCCCCCTTTCTTTTTCATTCTCTTCCTCTCTTTTTTTTCACAACCTCCTTCCTTCCTTCCTTCCTTCCTTCCTTCCCTCCCTTTCTAGTCTCTCCGTCCCCTCCCTTCCTTTCTCTCCCTCCCTGGAGTTGTGTGACCACCCCCCGCGGAAAAGTGGCAAGGCCGAGTTCAGTTCGCGTCTGGCCAAAGTTTTGAGGAACGTTATAGGGCGTGGATGGGCGGTCTGTTGTGTTGTGTTTTGTCGTATTTTTTGGCGATTATTTTTTTCCTATCTCTTTTATATTTCTCTCTTAATCTGTATATTCTTTATTTTCTTTTTTCTTTTGTCATTCATTGTTTCATTCGTTTATTTTTCTCGCATCGGGTTTTTCCTTTCTTTTATCCATTTTTTTCTTTTCTTTTCTCTCGTTTTTTTCTTAATTTTTCTTTTTACTTTCTCGTTCGTTTTTTAATTTTTGTTCTTTTCCTTTTGTATTCTCCCTCTCGTCCTCTGTCCATTATTTTCTTTTATATTTCGTTCCTTTTCATATTTTCTTTCGTTTTTCCTGTTCCCTTTCTCATTCGTTCTTTATTCATTATTCATTTTCATTTCTTTCTGCATTCCTCCATCTTTCCTTCTTGTGTTTTCTCATTATCGATTTTTTTTCTTTTTCTTTCTTTTCAAATGTTTTTTCTTATTGGTGAAAGTCTATCCAGAAGGTCCACTTATCGCCTATTTGTTGACTGGTTAACTGGACCTCAGTCGTAATAGTCCCTAGAACTAATGGGTCCCAGCTCTAATGGGTCCCAGTAATAATGAGCCCCAACTCTTATAGGTCCCAGTATTAATGAGCCCCATCTCTAATAGGTCCCAGTATTAGTGAGCCCCAACTCGAATGGGTCCCAGTATAAATTGGTCCCATCTCTAATGGAGCCCAGTATAAATGGGTCTCATCTCTAATGGGGCCCAGTATAAATGAGCCCCATCTCTAATAGGTCCCAGTATTAGTGAGCCCCAACTCGAATGGGTCCAGGTATAAATGGATCTCATCTCTAATGGAGCCCAGTATAAATGAGCCCCATCTCTAATAGGTCCCAGTATAAATGAGCCCCATCTCTAATGGGGCCCAGTATAAATGAGCCCCATCTCTAATGGGGCCCAGTATAAATGGGTCCCATCTCTAATGGGGCCCAGTATTAGTGAGCCCCAACTCGAATGGGTCCCAGTATAAATGGGTCCCATCTCTAATGGGGCCCAGTATAAATGAGCCCCATCTCTAATAGGTCCCAGTATAAATGAGCCCCATCTCTAATGGGGCCCAGTATAAATGAGCCCCATCTCTAATGGGGCCCAGTATAAATGGGTCTCATCTCTAATGGGGCCCAGTATAAATGAGCCCCATCTCTAATGGGTCCCAGTATTAGTGAACCCCAACTCTAATGGGTCCCAGAATAAATGGGTCCCATCTCTAATGGGTCCCAGTATTAATGAGCCCCATCTCTAATGGGTCCCAGTATTAATGGGCCCCAACTCTAATGGGACCCAGTATTAATGGGCCCCAACTCTAATGGGTCCCAGTATTAATGGGCCCCAACTCTAATGGGTCCCAGTATTAATGGGTCCCAACTCTAATGGGACCCAGTATTAATGGGCCCCAACTCTAATGGGTCCCAGTATTAATGGGCCCCAACTCTAATGGGTCTTAGTTCTGATGGATTTCATTTCTAAATGGACCCTAGCCAGATTGGCCCCAACTAAGCCTTAACCTAACTTAACCTCTGGTATCGATCCTCAGGTTAGGTTAGGTTAGGTTAGGTTAGGGACTTTTTGTTCCGGAACCCATTAGAAGTGGTATTTACTAGGACTGATGCCTCTTAGGACTGGAACGATATTGTGATTGGGTCCCATTACGTACAAGTGAGGCCAGGGCCGGATTAAGGCCAATTGATGCCCTAAGCACAGCCCAACAATGGTGCCCCCTCGGCCCTCCCATTGCTTAACTGACAAGATATTAAGACCATGATTAAGACTCAATGAATACTGATGTTGAAATATAAGATAATAAATTCAGGTTTCTTCCAGGCCACCCCACAAGCCAGATCCTACAATTTTCTCATCACTGATGTTAGACTAGAACCAGAACAAATACAGTTAAAGACAATTAAGAAATAAAAACAAAGAGTTGAAGTTTTTCAACATTTGATAATTATAAAAATCACTTAAATTAGACAGTTTTGATTTAACCTTATTTATTATAACAACTTGGCCTAGAGTTACTGCTCTTAATTTAGTAACACAATATATTTATATAGTTAAAATATCTACCTCTTTATTTTGTAAATATAAAGTAATTTAATTAATGAGAAATTCAGAAACTTACTTGTTACTTCACACAATCCACCTCATACCACACGTTAAAATAGACACATTTCGTTGATACTGCAAGAGCCTGAGTGAGGGCTGAGAAGCGAGGGAACGAACTTAGACAATTTCAGACGTTCAGGAACGTTCTTGAACGTGTATAAAATAAAGCCGTTTTCCATTGGGCAACGTGTCCTTTAAAAAAAAAAAGGAGCACAGTTTTCTTGGTTTAAAACCCTTACAAAACATAGTTAACGAACAAAATGGGATAAATATTTTTCACCAATTTTATACGGCGGTTTTACACTAGCTTATTAGGTTTTATCGCAAATATGATCTGGTCACAAGAAGGCATAATACCTTCAAAAGAAAAACCTGTGGTGCCCCCTTCTTTTGGTGCCCTAAGCGCGTGCTTATTTTGCTTAATGGTTAATCCAGCCCTGAGTGAGGCCCAGGATTAGTGAGGCCTCTTATAACTGGGGGTCCATTATAACTGGGGCCCGTTATAAATGAGGCCCATTAGAACAGAGACCTATCATTATAACTGGGGGTTATTACAACTGGGGGATCACTATAACTGAGATTCATTATCACTGATACCCATTAGAACTAAGACCTAGTAGAACTGGAACTCATTAGACTTGCAGACTCCTCGTGTAAACAAAGTGAAAAACACTGACTGAGGGCAGGGTGATGGGGGGGGGGTGAGGACGTGTTGGACCCGGTAACACCTCCCCGGGCGTGTTGGTCTTGTGATTAATTTACGAGTCTACCCTGAGCCTGAAGGTTGTAAGTGTGGTCCTCTGTTGACACGTGTCACTTCATTCCTGCTCTCTGCTACATGAGTTCTTCTTTTGTGTGTTAGAATGTGATGCCAGGCTTGGGTTTATGTCATGGCTGTGAGGTTTGGTTTTGTCATTAATGTTATCGTAAGGCTTGTTGTAAACGTCATGTCAGGTTTATATTGCTTATATTAATTTGAAATCAGTCAAGTCAATGCAATCTCAGACTTTTCGACAGTCGTATTCTCGTTTAGCAAATTAATGGGATCGGTTTTACAGTTGTGTAAGCCCCTTGAGAACGTTGGCTTAATCCTTAATCCTCTGAATACAATGGCTTACTCCCTTGATCACGTTGTTATAACCCTTTCTATATGATGACCTGTTCCTGAGTACAGTGACTTAACCACCTAAGTACAGTGTCTACGTACCCACAAGAATAGGTCATCTCATTCAAAGGGTTAAGTCATCGTACTCAAGCGGTTAAGGGACCTTACTCGGTTGATTTACTGTACTCAGAGGCTGGTATTGTACTCAACTGGTGATATACCTAACCCACTGGTCTATTTCAAGGGGTAAATATATCTTGTTCATTGTGTTAAATAATCGTACTCTATAGGGGGGGTCGGGTTAATTCATTGTACTCAGGGGGGTTGGCATCGTACTCAGAGGGTTAAGTTAGGAAACAATAATGCCAAGTCCCCACGTCATTGATTCTTCACGCTACCCGGTGTGGAAAATACAATTACTGTACCATGGTCAACCTTTACGCTTTGTCTCCACGTGTAAAGATATTTTTCCACTTGTTGTCTTCGTCTCTGTACTAAGACTTAATTCTGTTTGCTCGTTATAGTCCTGGATTTATGTGGCCTCGGCTCTGAAGTCTTGAGGGAAATTCTTCTCAATCGTGATGTAATAAGTTGTGGTTCCCCGGAGAGATACAAAGTCTGGCAGGATTGATAAAGGCAGCTTGAAAATCCTTGGAGTGGAGAGCCTTGATTGCCAACCTTAAGGCATGATTGATTGATTGAATAAGCTTTGAGTTTGTGACTCAGAGCTTCGTATATTTCTTCAAATTTATTTTTTCACAAATGCAAATGAGATGAACTCCTCCTCGTGGTCACAGGTGTAAAATTAAGATGATCGTGAGATATTATTGTTCACAGGGATGAGTCTTCGGAAAGATCTATATTATCTCAGGATATAATACTCGTTGAATCCACTAATTTAAGGCTTATCATAGACCTTCAAATTATATTTCTTCTCTGATAACTAAGTTGTCTGGATTCTTGTGGTCGTAGGGAAGAATTGCCAATAAAAAAATTCTTTATAAAAATTTTGATCTCAGATCCCATCATTTCAAGGGATTATAATTTAGCTTCAAATTGAGACTCGTTCTCTGCCAACCAGATGGTGGTCGCAAGTGTCGTGGCCGCTGGACGACGACGGATTCTGTGGGAGAGGTTTCTTTTTTGCATATATGATACTGGAACCCTACAGTACACTAAAAGGCTCCGAATTTAGTTTCGGATTGTAGATGAAGATTTTTACATGTAAGTGGTCTGTTCCGGTTATGAAATTTGTCAAATAGTTATGTAACAATGTCTCAACGGATATGTGAAAAGGTGTATTAAGTAAAGACACTAGTATTTGAGTTAAGTGAGTCAGCAGATCACAATAGAAGTTGGTTGATAAAGTGGTGTGAGATAAATTAAGTGAGGCTTGTGTTGAAATTGATGACAAATTTGTATTATGTGAAGGTTGTATTAGCTAAATAAAAGGTGGAGTTTTCATATGCTAATTACTCAAGTATACTCAAGTTTGGATGTAGGGAATAATATGTATGTACAGGTATGTATTAATTGCAAGACTTAACAAACACCAAGGTAAATTATTGGTTGCAGACATAGTGACGGTTATGTCTCTCTCTCTCTCTCACACACACACACACACACACACACACACACACACACACACACTATTCCAACCTTATGAATCCTAACAATACCTCCAGTTTTTCACCTCCAGATTACAGAACAAAACTCTGCCTAACAAAAGCTTCATTATCATCATCAGCACACACACAGCGTCACCACACCTTGCAATATCACAACACAAGGCGAATGCAGAAAAAAACAATGGTAAATATACTTTTTTTCTTATTATTCTCATCTTGACGATTAAATCTCTATCATTAAGTCCAGAGTCTAGCAATGTTCCATGTTGTTGCCCGCACCTGCTGTAGAGTGAGTCATTGTTAGTATGGGAAGGACCGTGTCTCGGGTCTTGTGTCTGTTGTGTGTTTTTTTTTCAGTACTGAAATCAGATGCTGGGATGACGGTAACCCCACATGTCCGGTTACTCCATTAAGGTACTTTAGTTAATTAGTGTTTCACCTGGAGACCTTTACCTATTAGGGTTGTATGGATGACTTGATGTTTGACGTGATATAAAAGGATTTCAGTATTAAGTTTAGACAAGAGATGAGATTATTTTCAGTTTATCATGTTGGTATGCAAATAAGCCTAAAAGGTTAAATGAATCACTTGCAGATTAGCAACCCACCATATTTTACCTGATGATTAAACACCTTAACGTTATCTAGGGGAGAAGTGGATATTTCATCCCATCCCGACTCTGGTGTGGAGGTGAGTTGTGGGAGGGGGAGTGGAGAGGAGGGGAGGGGGCAGAGAGAGTGTCAGATGAGGGTGGGGGGTGTCAGAGTTAAGTTGGACCGTTTGGTGGTCTGCCAAGGGACTGTCATGTGAGTGGTCAAGTGGAATTTAATTTTGGATGTCGTGTAGGTTGGTGTCGGGGGTAGGAAACAGGTGGACTTTCATATGAGAAGTCAAGGTGGTTAGATAGACTGCTATGTAGGGTTGGAGGGGGAGGTGTGACTGTTCTCGGTCTCATAGAGTGCTGCTTTCACTACAGAACCATGGCGAACGTGTAGGGTCGGAGGGGGAGGTGTGACTGTTCTCAGTCTCATAGAGTGCTGCTTTCACTACAGAACCATGGCGAACGTGTAGGGTCGGAGGGGGAGGTGTGACTGTTCTCAGTCTCATAGAGTGCTGCTTTCACTACAGAACCATGGCTAACGCGGTAGGGTCGGAGGGGAGGTGTGACTGTTCTCAGTCTCATAGTGTGCTGCTTTCACTACAGAACCATGGCTAACGTGTTGGGTCGAAGGGGAGGTGTGACTGCTCTCAGTCTCATAGAGTGCTGCTTTCACTACAGGTCCATGCTAACGTGTAGGGTTGGAGGGGAGGTGTGACTGTTCTCAGTCTCATAGAGTGCTGCTTTCACTACAGAACCATGGTGGCTAACGTCGTGGAGGGAGGGGGAGGACACTCTCAGTCTCATAGAGTGCTGCTTTCACTACAGAACCCATGGCTAACGTGGTAGGGTCGAGGGGAGGTGTGATCGTTCTCAAGGTCTCATAGTAGCTGCTTTCACTACAGAACCATGGCTAACGTGTAGGGGCGGAGGGGGAGGTGTGACTGTTCTCAGTCTCATAGTGTGCTGCTTTCACTACAGAACCATGGCTAACGTGTAGGGTCGGAGGGGGAGGTGTGACTGTACTCAGTCTCATAGTGTGCTGCTTTCACTAAAGAACCATGGCTAACGTGTAGGGTTGGAGGGGGAGGAGTGACTGTTCTCAGTCTCATAGTGTGCTGCTTTCACTACAGAACCATGGCTAACGTGTAGGGTCGGAGGGGGAGGTGTGACTGTTCTCAGTCTCATAGTGTGCTGCTTTCACTACAGAACCATGGCTAACGTGTTGGGTCGGAGGGGGAGGTGTGACTGTTCTCAGTCTCATAGAGTGCTGCTTTCACTACAGAACCATGGCTAACGTGTAGGGTTGGAGGGGGAGGTGTGACTGTTCTCAGTCTCATAGTGTCTTCACACCACAGAGACCATGGCCTAACGTGTAAATGTTGCTAAGGTCGGAGGGAGGTGTGAGCTATTTCTCGGTCTCATGGTGTGCTGCTTTTCACAGAACCTGGCTAACGTGTAGGGTCGGAGGGGGAGGTGTGACTGTTCTCAGTCTCATAGTATGCTGCTTTCACTACAGAACCATAGCTAACGTGTAGGGTCGGAGGGGGAGGTGTGACTGTTCTCAGTCTCATAGTGTGCTGCTTTCACTACAGAACCATGGCTAACGTGTAGGGTCGGAGGGGGAGTGTGACTGTTCTCAGTCTCACCAAGTGCTGCTTTCACTAGAACCACTGGCTAACGTGTAGGGTCGGAGGGAGAGTGTGACTGTTCTCCAGTCTCATAGTGCTACTTTTCACTACAGAACCATATGGCTAACGTGTAGGGGTCGGAGGGAGGTGTGACTGTTCTCAGTCTCATAGAGTGCTGCTTTCACTACAAGACATGGCTAGCATTAACAGGGTCGGAGGAAGTGTGACTGTTCTCAGTCTCGCCAGTAGCTGCTGCTTTCCTGCAGAACCACTTGGCTAACGATGGGGTCGGAGGGAGGTGTGACTGTTCTCAGTCTCATAGAGTGCTGCTTTCACTACAGAACCATGGCTAACGTGTAGGGTCGGAGGGGGAGGTGTGACTGTTCTCAGTCTCAGAGTGCTGCTTTCACTACAGAACCATGGCTAACGTGTAGGGTCGGAGGGGGAGGTGTGACTGTACTCAGTCTCATAGTGTGCTGCTTTCACTAAAGAACCATGGCTAACGTGTAGGGTCGGAGGGGGAGGTGTGACTGTTCTCAGTCTCATAGTGTGCTGCTTTCACTACAGAACCATGGCTAACGTAACACCGTCGCTTGAAGGATAAGGTTAGCGATCTTGCCCAGGTCGTGTTCTTAGCTGTCTGAGTTTTATCATCTCCTTTGTTTTAATTTTTCCTTCTTCATGTTACCTGAACTTTGGGATTTATTCCAGGATTAATTTATAACCAAATTTTGTATATAGTTGATACCTGATACGAAATTGGTTCATGAAGATTTACGCCATCACATATGAGAGAGTAAATGGTCAAAACGTGATTTTTTCTTAACAGACATACATGCTGGTGCACACATTTAGGGACATCAAGGTGTATATCTGCCGTTCATACCAAGGATGTTCACTGAAGTTCAGTGTTATAGCGTGAGCAGTATTTTGAATGATCTAAGTACAATTTTCTTAAGTGTACAGACACGAGTATATTTTCAGAGTAATTTTTTTCACTCGTTCTAAACTCCGTCCCTATTATCACCCGGTCCTTCTACCACAAATCCTACGTCACACATTTTATTATACATCATCCCATGTCATTTCCAAGTTTATTCTCATGGTCACTCGGTCATCACTTTTTTTTTCCATTTCATATCTTTCACACTACCTTTTATTGGTCCCTCAGGGTAACATAATTATCTCCACTCTACTTCCCCAGTGCTGCCTCCGTTCCACCTTCCCGTTGATGCCTCCTTTCCACCACCCCACTGGTGCCTCCACTCCACCTCCCCACTGGTGCCTCCACTCCACCTCCCCACTGGTGCCTCCACTCCACCTCCCCACTGGTGCCTCCACTCCACCTCCCCACTGGTGCCTCCACTCCACCTCCCCACTCCACCTCCATGCTTCTCTCCCCTGGCACTCTTACCTTCTAGTATTCGTGCTCGACGCTCCCCATTACTCTTTTTCTACAACTCCTCTTGTCTCTCTCAGGTTCCCTCCCTCCCTTCCTCCTTCCTTCCCCTCCCCTTCCCTCCCCTCCCCTCCCCTCCCCTACCCTCCCACGCATTTCAGCATCTACCCTCCCTTCCCTCCATCTACTCCTTCTTTAAACCCCTGTAGTTCCTTCACCCCGTCCCTCCTTCCATTCACTCCCTCTTTTATCACCTCCCTCCTTCCTTTCATCCATTCCTCTGCCCCTTATGCTTTCCTTTGCTCCTTACATCGTCTCTCTCTCTACCTCTTGACATTTACTCTACTCTTACAACCCTCCCCTCTTTCCTCCTTCCTTCCTTCCTTCCTTCCTCCCATTCTTCCTCCCTTCCTTCCCTTCTTCCTCCTTTCCTCTTTTTCCTCCTTCCTTCCTTCCTTCCTTCCTCCCTCCCTCTTGCATCTCCTCTCTCTCTCTATCCCCCATCTCTCCTTACCCCCCTTCTTACACCCCCTGCACCTCCCTGCACCCGTCACGGCTACACACCCCTGCTACACCAATACACCTGCTGGTCGGCAAGTGTCAACACTCCCACACCCTTTACAGTAAACACACACACACACACACACCATCGCCACATACCTAAACTTTCTCACTGTATATTTTAATTTATATTTTCCTTTATATGATTGAAAATTTGCATTAAAATATCTTGAGTAAATAAACTTTTGTCTGTCTGTCTGTTTGTCGTAGTTTACCGGGAGGGACAAAATCAGTAGATGATGTTGTCTGAAAGTATTCGTGAACTTTGGCAATTAATTCATGAAAATATGTTCATTATCTCTTCCTCCCTCTCTTGTTTTGTTCAGCTGACTCTCTCTCTCTCTTGTTGCTTTAATTCACGGCTGTAACTAAACCAACAGGCTTGTATATGGCGTACATATATACAGAGATATATCTTTATTACTGAGGCGTGTCAGTACACACGTATATTTTTATCTAAACACACACACACAAACACACACACACACACATCTTTATAGGAGGAGTGTGTAAACAGTAAGATATAGTGGTCCCTCCCAGGTTAACTTCTAATACTCCTCACTGGAGCTGTTGTAGAGACAAGCTATCATCATAAAGTATCGCTGGCACAGTTTGGAGGCTTAATATAATTTTTTTTTTCTAGTTTGTGTTTTATGATCTAGAATCTGTGTGTGTGTGTTTAGTTATCGTAATATTGTTTTTGTTGTGTATTGTGGACGAACGCACAAGCGAACATAAATTTATCTTTATATTCTACGTAGATTTCATTTATCCTGAAGAGCGAGGGTCAGAGACAACCTCCCTTGGGTGTCATTGTATTGGTTGAAGCTTTGTTTCTAACTCTATACCCAGTGCTTGTCCCATTGTCTCTCAGCATCGACTGTTGGGTAAAGAACGGTGTCCATAACTTGTTAAATCTCGACATGTTTGATCCTCGTTAATATTAAAGGTTTAATACAATGCTATTTTGTTTTCGTTAGTAGTATAAGTATAGATTTTTTATCGTCCGTCATAACTCTCAGCTTGTCCGAGTATACGTTTGACACTGTGACTTGCTGGAACATGCTCGTCAACCTTTAATCAACGCTGTAATATCTCATTTGATGTTTAGTACCGTTCCGATAGGTATGCAGCGACTGAGTTTGTTACAGTACTCGTCACCTGTAGTAAGTGTGGTGTGGTGTAATCCTAGACAAGGTTCTTGAAACTCCAGGGCACGAGCAGTAGGTATATTCAATAAGTGTACAAGACTGGGCGTGATAGCCAACCGATACAGGAGCGATTACTAGGGACCCCGGACCGTAGGTAGGCCGGAGCCGATCTGAGGGAAATTAGCTAGCTAGGCAAGGAGAGTTGCTAGACATTACTAGGACAATAAATGGGGTCTTCTAATTACTCGACTAGCGCGGTACAGACATAGTACATCGGGACATAATAAATGGACATAGGCATTAGACATAAGCATAGACATCAGACATGCTATAATAATATGTAGTAATACAGACATGTGAATAAATGGTACAATGAATGGTAACAAGAGTCCTGGTGTCAGGCGTGTTCACATATCTTGGTATGTACATATCTATACACCTCCCTCCCCCTTTACGCTCGTAGTGCAATCTCGAGCGGCTACGGACTCTTTTTCCATGAGTCGGGGGGAGCGGCGAGGGACAATGGGAGGATCAACTGACGACCTTCGTTCCTGGTCTGGGCAAGGGGACACAGGGGACAGGGAGGAAGGTTCGTCACTAGAGGGTGGCACTGGGCGGAGGTGGCGTCTGTTTCGCCACCACACACGACCACTGGGGAGGCGGACTTGGTACGAACGAGGCTCGCCACGGCCCATGACGACCCCGACCTTGTCCCAACGGTGTGACGTCGGGTCCTGGATTCGTACTTGCTGGCCGACGGTCAACCTGGGAAGGGGGCAGGCGTGGGCGTCATAGTGGCTTGTCACTTGGGCCATCCGGGCAGCCTCACGGCGGTCACACTCGTCCGCCTTGATCTGCCATTCATCTAAGAAGGACTGGGGGTGGGCAGGCACACAAGTACGAAGGGGGCGGCAATACAACACCTGGGCAGGAGAGCGTCCGGCAGGGGTAGGGGTGTTACGGAGTTCCAGTAGGCCCCTGTCGAACTCCTCGCAGTCCAGGTTCCCCGTCAGTGCTGTCTTGAGGATGAGGTATTTTACGGACTTTACCGCTGCCTCGGCGTGGCCATTCGCCTGCGGGTAATCAGGGGAGGTGACGATGTGGTGGACGCCCCAGCGTTCGGCGAAGCTCTTGAACTCGTGGCTATTGAACGGGGGCCCACCGTCGGTTTGGAGGCGGAGAGGCACTCCGACTTCCCGGAAGAAGCAACAAAACATCCGGATGACCCTGGAAGAGGTGGTGTCCCGACCACAGGGAACTACCACGGGCCATCCAGAGAGCCTGTCAGCGACCACCAGGAAAGACTTTCCGGCCACATTAAAGAAGTCGGCGGACACGGACTCAAAGGGCCGCTTTGGGAGGTCATTGCACAGGTACGGCTCTTGTTGCTGGCTGGGCTGGAGTTGCTGGCAAGGCTCACAGGCCTCAACCGTGCTCCTAATATCGGCGTCAATACCAGGCCAGAAGACGGTCTGACGGGCTCTGCGCCTGGTGGCTTCAACGCCGCGGTGGCTGTCATGGAGGCGGGATAAGGTGCGCCGGCGGAGGGCAGCAGGAACGACGATCCTGGGGCCGTACAACACCAGCTCTCCGTCCGCATAGAGGCTATCCCTTAGCTTCCAGAAGGGGAGGGCGGAGGCGTGAATGTCGTAGCGGTTGGTGGGGAATCCAGCGGAGACGTAGTCGAGGAGTTGGACGTATGCCGGGTCTTGAGCGGCGGCGATGCGAAGCTCCTGGAGAGTCCTATCGTCTTCGATGGAGGGCGTCGTCGTCGTCTTGTCAGCAAGAGAAGTGGCTGTGTGTGTCACTAAAGACCGAACGTGAGCAGCGGCCGTGGTACAGTCGACTTCATCTTCAGGTGTGGGGCGACTAACAGGTGCTCGGGAGAGGGCGTCTGGTATGCACAGAAGCTTCCCGGCGCGCCACACAGCTGTAAAGACGTAAGGGGCGGTCTTCTCTTTGAGATGTTGGAGGCGAGGGTTTTCGATGGCGTCCAACGTGGAGTGATTGAGGATGGGTATGAGCGGGCGATGGTCCGTCATGAGGGTGAAATGCCCAAGGCCGAACAGGTAAAGGCGGCACTTGTGCCTTCCATTTCTGCTCTCTGGTTCAATGGTGGCATATAAAGTATCCTTCTTCGTCAAACCTGGGCCTGAATATTCTCAAAGACTACGTATAGACGGGAGGCGTCGGTCTGGAGGACCACTGGTAAGGACGGGTCGAAGGGTGCCAAGACTGGTGGTGACAGCAACGCCTTCTTAACATTCCTGAACGCTAGGTCGTGGTCAGGAGTCCAGAGGAAAGAGCGCTTGGGGCTCATGAGGGGGCGTAGAGGTTGGGCTGATGTGGCGATTTTAGGGGAGAAGTCGGCCAGCTGATTTACCAGGCCCATAAATGAGCGAAGGTCGGTCAGGTTCGCTGGAGTAGGGAAGTCCCTGATGGCCTTGGCCTTCTCCTCATCAGCTGAGATCCCCTCTGGCGAGATGTTGTAGCCGCAGTAGTTAACTTGGGAGGCGGCGACCACAAATTTATCTTTGTTCAGGGTGATACCGTGGGCACGACATCTTGTGAGCATCAGATGAACTCGGTTCAAGTGGGCCGGGAGATCATCGTCGAAGAGCAGGATGTCATCTACGACCTTCACGCAGTTGGTGACACCCTGCAGAGCCATATCCCCACGGAGGCAGTACGCATCCCCCGTTGCTGCGAAGCCCATGGGTCCGCGGCAGTGTTGGAAGCGGCCGTAGGGCGTGATGAATGTAGTGAGGTGGCGATCTTCTTCCGCCAGGTCGACTTGCCAGTACCCATGTGGTGCATCCGCCGTGGTAAAGAACTTTGCAGATGGGGTGACGCTGCGGACTGCTTGGATGGGCGTAGGCGATGGATGGG
>NW_024712675.1:0-63096 GCF_018991925.1 Homarus americanus
TGGGAAAAGTCAGGTGTAGGCAAGATCAAGGTGGAGGGGTCGGGAGGTTTTGGACTGATTACTCTGGGGGGCGAGGTAATAGTAGATTGGTGAGATAAGTCAGGTGTGGGCATGGCAGAAGTGGAGGGGCGGAGGGAGATTGCAGTGGTTTCTCTGGGGGGAGGGGGTGGCATGCTGGTCCGGTCGGGGATGGGGGCAGTGGGGAAGATGAGGTCGGGACCGGTTCTGAAGGAATCAGGAATGTGTATGGTAGGGAGGCCGTTCTCCCTCAAACCATCAATTGCCAGTTTCAGAAAAAGAGACCTGTTTCCGTTGCTTAGGGTATGTGCCAGAAGTATGATGGTGGTGATTTTTGCATCCATGTCGGAGGAGGGTGGGGGGGCGGTCACGTTGTTGGTCCAGCAAGTGCGGGTGGGGAGGGTCGTGGCAGTAGGGAGTGAGTGGTGGGGAAGTGGAGGTGGTGCTGTGGGTTTAGAGGATAGATGATCCTGTGGTCACTTCCCAGAGTGTAGTGCTCTTTCCTCGAACTCGAGCTGACAAAGAAGACTTGGAGGAAGTGACGCAACAACCAGGATATGGAGAAGGGAAACCCCGGAGTGGTAACTAAGACGAGTCATACTCGTGTCTCGTCCCTAGATGGCGTTGCTCGTGGTGCTGGGTAGGTAGATCAGGACAATAGATGGCGTGGTTCGTAGTGCTGGGTAGGTAGATCATGACAATTGGTGGAGGGGTTCGTAACACACCCCCCCTCCAAAGACCTCCGTAGCGCGGGCGCGAAGGAGGTGATCACCTGGTGCGTCTGGAGAGTAGCTGCTGCATTTCCACTGGAGCTCGGGATAAGGAGTCTGCAATCAGGTTGTCCACCCCCTTTATGTGCCGGACTTGTAGATTATAGGGCTGGGTGAGGAGAGCCCAGCGGAGGATTCGCTGGTTGGAGGTCTTGTTGGTTTGGATGAACGTGAGTGGGTTATGGTCGGTGAAGACTAGGGTTGTTTGTGGGCAAGACTGGAGGTAACATTCAAACTTCTTTATTGCCAACACCAGAGCCAGGGCCTCCTTCTCTATGGTCGAGTAGTTGGTCTGATGTTTTTTCAACTTGGCGGAGTAGTATGCCACAGGGTGAAGGACATCAGTGGTTGGGTCGGGTTGTAGGAGCACAGCCCCAACTCCGACACGACTAGCGTCGATTTGCAGATGGAAGGGCAAGGTGTAGTCAAGGGGGTGGACTACAGGCTTGGAGGCAAGGTAGGCTTTGAGGCGGTGGAAAGACTGGTCGCACCTCTGGTTCCAGATGTAAGGGACCGCAGAACTGGTAAGGTCTGTGAGGAGTCCGGCCACGCTGGAGAAGTTACTGCAGAACCGACGGTAGTAGCTGCACATCCCCAGGAAGCGCATGAGTTCCTTCCTCGTCCTTGGAGTGGGGAAGGACAAGATGGCTCTAACGTTTGCGTCCTTGGGTCTCACCATACCATGCCCAACGATATGTCCCAGGTAAGTCACTGAGGCCCGGCCAAAAGCAGATTTAGCCAGGGTTATGGTGAATCCAGTCTCTTGCAGTCGTGCAAACAGCATCTCCAAACGCACCAGATGTTCTCCCCAGCCGTCCGACACCACCACCAGGTCATCCAGGTAGGCGAACGTCCCACCTAGGTCCTGAATTAGGAAGTTGATGGCCCTCTGGAATGTGGCCGGAGCATTAGAAAAGCCAAACGCCATAACCAAATATTGAAAAAGACCAAATGGAGTTATAAATGCCGAGATTATTTTTGCCCTATCCGTGAGTCCCACTTGATAATATCCTTTCAATAAGTCCACGGTGGGTATAAATTTGGCACAGCCTATGCTGTCTATTATATCTTCAATCAAAGGTAAAGGGTAGGAGTCTGAGACAGTGACCTGGTTCACTTTACGATAATCGGTACAGAAACGAAAAGTGCTATCGGGTTTTGGAATGAGAAGGCAAGGTGAAGCCCAGGGGGAGGTACTAGGCTCAGCTAAGTTATGTTTTAACAAAAAATCTACCTCCTTTTTCATAATCTCTCTTTTTTGTGGATTTAGTCGATAGGCTGATTGCCTAATGGGTTGTAAATCATCTGAGATTAGCTTAATATCATGTTTAAGTATATTGCAAAACCCTGGGAGGTCTGACGTGACTTTAGGAAATGTTGATAATAACTTAGTGAGATCTTTTGCTTGAGATGGATTCAGAACAGAAAAATACTCATCCAAGTTGTTGAGTATGTGACTGTTAGCAGGGTTCTCTTTAGGTAGAGGGAAGTCTAAATTCTCCAATAGGTCCATGTCATCTGTCTCCGGCTCCGGCCCTGACAAAACCGTATGCAATATAGGTTGGCTTATAGCCTCTGGGATGTCTTCCTCTGACTGCCTGGAATGGTAAAGTTTCATGAGATTAATGTGAACAAGTTGTGAATCTTTTCGGCGATCAGGAGTATGAACTATATAGTTGAGAGGAGATAGTTTATTTGCATGGATTTGAAAGTTTTCATGGAACCGTTCCAAGCAACCTTGGGAGTGTGGGTGGTAAGCCGAAGATGTACAATGGTCCACACTGAGGTCTTTCATATTCAAAGATGGATCAGATTGTTGGGCTTTAATGAGCTCATCCATACTAATGGTTTTATTGTACAGATCTTCTGTGGGTAGGAAGTTATTGGAGGTGGTTTTAGATGAAGAGGGCCCATTTCGCACACTCTGTGACCGGGTGACAGCACACGATGGGAAAAGATGAGGAATAGTTTCTTTAAGGTCAGTGGTGGAGTTGACAGGTAAGGGAGAGTCGACTGTCTTTATGTTAGGAACCACTAGATCTCCTACTAAGTCATTACCCAATAATAAATGAATGCCGCACACAGGCATTGGGTCTTTCCTAATGGCTATTTGCACTTCCCCAGTAATCAAGGGACATTGGAGGTGCACTTTAGCTAAAGGATAGGAAGAATGGGATGAGAGATCTGAAATTAGAACACTCATTAGTAAATGCGGTAGATATATCAGGAATGACGTTAAACAGGAGGATAGATTGTGCTGCGCCCGTATCACGTAGTATACGAATAGGGAAAGAACGAGACCCCTCTATGATTGAAATTTTTCCCTCATAGGTGAATGAAGAGAAGAGATCCTGATGGGGCCTTTCCACATTGGTGGTTGCTATTGGTTTGGATTTGGGATCCAGGGAACTACTTTTTAGCAGTTCGACACTTTGGGTGTTTACAAGACTGGATCGTATGGCCTGGGTTTTACAGTAAGAACAATAAAACTTGGTTGCATCAGGGGGGGGTAGGTGTGGGACCTTTCGACCTACCACTCACGTCCCCAAGGTTATCATCAGAGGAGGACCTAACATGTCGGAAAGTACCACGTTCCCTACGGCACAGTGACTCCACCAGCAAGGCGTACTCATCAGCCAGCTCAGCCGCACGTCCTAAATTAACCTCTCCACGCTCCTCCACATGCTTCAAGATGTGAAATGGTATCTTGCTCTTCCACTCCTCCAGGACTACCAAATTTAACAAATCCTGAGGTGGCCATTAAGAAAACCTAGATAAATTAATTAATGGTCAAAAGATAAGATAAGTGGATTACCCTAGAAAATATCACGGCAGTGGATAACCAGAAAGTCCCGGAAACTACCCAAGTTATACCTAGGGAAATTACACTTATGAATATTGTTCTTCTGAGAAGATCCTTAGATAAGGATAAGAGACTTGAAAGAGGTAGGGCGTATTACGGTATTACTATAAATATCCGGATTAACAACCCTGATATACTTGAAAGAGGTAGGGCGTATTACGGTATTACTATAAATATCCGGATTAACAACCCTGATATACTTGAAAGAGGAAGGGCGTATTACGGCATTACTATAAATATCCGGATTAACAACCCTGATATACTTGAAAGAGGAAGGGCGTATTACGGCATTAATATAAAGATCCGGATTAACAACCTTGATATACTTGAAAGAGGAAGGGCGTATTACGGCATTAATATAAAGATCCGGATTAACAACCCTGTTATACTTGAAAGAGGAAGGGCGTATTACGGCATTTATATAAAGATCCGGATTAACAACCCTGGAGTTTGGTATGATTGACCCTGAATGAGATAATGAGAAGAACAATAATTGAGGCTTTATAATTATGGGGTCCTGGTAGAGCGGGGCGTCCTCAGATATCACTTCACCCTAAACTAGTGACTATGGAACAGCCTACTCTGGAGTGAGGGTACAGCATTAAACAGATCCGGATTCTTCCCTACACTCGATAAGACTTACTACACGACTGCCACGTGTAATAACAGGTAAGCCTTATGACACTTGGAACCTAATATCCTACGTCTGTCACTCTTACTGTACGATAATACCAATATATGCACACACATATGAAGGAAACTTTAAACCACCGTAAAGCAATTGTGAACAGAAGTGACTGGGAGGAATAATTAACAATGAGTAACAAGGGAGGAAGGAATATGGTACTTAAGGTCGTGTCCTGTCACGGTCGCCATTTGTTACGAGTTGGGGATTTAGAATATAGTTAAAAGTCTACCCAGATCCCAACAGGCAACAAAAAAAAAAAACAAAGACAATCGGACTATAAAAGGGTAGACAAAGGATGCGAGTTTTTATGGTGTATAATAAAGTACCATGAATTCCTTAATGAAATAATCAGCTTCCTATAAATTACCCTTAACCATACTTAACCTAAACATTAACAGTATATACATATTAATACAACATAAACAATTTTGAAGCAAGTGGACGTGGGGGAGGCAATACAAGATTACAAATACTTAAGTGAGGAGCTGAGATGGCTGACGAGTAAGGCTGAGTATTGTAGAAGACGGTAGGTAGTCACTGTGCCGTAGGTTTAGAGGATAGATGATCCTGTGGTCACTTCCCAGAGTGTAGTGCTCTCTCCTCGAACTCGAGCTGACAAAGAAGACTTGGAGGAAGTGACGCAACAACCAGGATATGGAGAAGGGAAACCCCGGAGTGGTAACTAAGACGAGTCATACTCGTGTCTCGTCCCTAGATGGCGTTGCTCGTGGTGCTGGGTAGGTAGATCATGACAATTGGTGGAGGGGTTCGTAACAAGTTTAACAAAGGCCCCTGTTCGAGTATAACAAAGGCCTCTAAAAGAGTATAACAAAGGCCACTGATCGAGTATAACAAAGTCCCCTGATCGAGTATTACAGAGTCCCCTGATCGAGTATAACAGAGTCCCCTCATCGAGTATAACAAAGGCCCCTCATCGAGTATAACAAAGTCCAATGATCCAGTATAACAAAGTCCCCTTATCGAATATAACAAAATCCCCTAATCGATTATAACAAAGGCCCCTCATCGAGTATAACAAAGTCCCCTGATCGAGTATTACAGAGTCCCCTGATCGAGTATAACAAAGTCCCCTGATCGAGTATAACAAAGTCCCCTGATCGGGTATAACAAGGGCCCCTAATCGAGTATAACAAAGGCCCCTCATCGAGTATAACAAAGTCCCATGGTAGCGTATAACAAAGTCCCCTCATCGAATATAACAAAGTCCCCTGATCGAGTGTAACACAGTCCCCTGCACGATTATAACAGAGGCTACTGATCGAGTAAAACAAAGTTTCCTATTCGAGTAAAACAAAGCCCCCAGATCGAGTATAACAAAGTCCCCTGATCAAGTATAACAAAGCCCCCTGATGGGGTATAACAAAGTCCCCCTGATCGAGAATAACAAAGTCCCCTGATCGAGTATAACAAAGCCCCCTGATCAAGTATAACAAAGGCCCCTGATCGAGTATAACAAAGACCCCTGGCCGAGTATAACCAAAAGTCCTGATCCGAGTATAACAAAGGCCCCTGATCGAGTATAACAAAGGCCCCTGATCGAGTATAACAAAGCCCCCTGATCGAGTATAACAAAGCCCCCTGATCGAGTAAAACAAAGTCCCCTGATCGAGTATAAAGAACTCCCCTGATCGAGTATAACAAAGTCTCCTCATCGAGTTTAACAAAGTCCTCTAATCGAGAATAACAAAGGCCTTTGATCGAGTTTAACAAAGGCCCCTGTTCGAGTATAACAAAGGCCTCTAAAAGAGTATAACAAAGACCACTGATCGAGTATAACAAAGTCCCCTGATCGAGTATTACAGAGTCCCCTGATCGAGTATAACAGAGTCCCCTCATCGATTATAACAAAGGCCCCTCATCGAGTATAACAAAGTCCCATGATCCAATATAACACAGTCCCTTTATCGAGTATAACAAAGGCCCCTCATCGAATAAAACAAAGTCCCATGGTCGAGTATAAGAAAGTCCCCTCATCGAATATGACAAAGTCCCCTGATCGAGTATTACAAAGTCCCCTGATCGAGGAGAACAAAGTCCCCTGATCGAGTATAACAAAGTCCCCTGCACAATTATAACAAAGGCTACTGATCGAGTATAACAAAGTTTCCTGATCGAGTAAAACAAAGCCCCCTGATCGAGTATAACAAAGTCCCCTGATCGAGTAAAACAAAGTCCCCTTATTGAGTATAACAAAGGCCCCTGATCGAGTATAACAAAGGCCCCTGATCGAGTATAACAAAGTCCCCTGATCGAGTATAACAAAGCCCCCTGATCGGGTAAAACAAAGTCCCCTGATCGAGTATAAAGAACTCCCCTGATCGAGTATAACAAAGTCTCCTCATCGAGTTTAACAAAGTCCTCTAATCGAGAATAACAAAGGCCTTTGATCGAGTTTAGCAAAGGCCCTTGTTCGAGGATAACAAAGGCCTCTAAAAGAGTATAACAAAGGCCACTGATCGAGTATAACAAAGTCCCCTCATCGAGTATAACAAGAGCCCCTAATCGAGTATAACAAAGGCCCCTCATCGAGTATAACAAAGTCCCATGGTCGAGTATAAAAAAGTCCCCTCATCGAATATAACAATGTCCCCAGATCGAGTATAACAAAGTCCCCTGATCGAGGAGAACAAAGTCCCCTGATCGAGTGTAACAAAGTCCCCTGCACGATTATATCAGAGGCTACTGATCGAGTATAACAAAGTTTCCTGATCGAGTAAAACAAAGCTCCCTGATCGATTATAACAAATTCCTCTGATCGAGTATAACAAACCCCCCTGATCAAGTATAACAAAGGCCCCTTATCGAGTATAACAAACCCCCCTGATCAAGTATAACAAAGGCCCCTTATCGAGTATAACAAAGACCCCTGGCCGAGAATAACAAAGTCCCTGATCGAGTATAACAATGGACCCTGATCGAGTATAACACAGGCCCCTGATCGAGTATAACAAAGTCCCCTGATCGAGTATAACAAAGCCCCCTGATCGGGTCAAACAAAGTCCCCTGATCGAGTATAAAGAACTCCCCTGATCGAGTATAACAAAGTCTCCTCATCGAGTTTAACAAAGTCCTCTAATCGAGAATAACAAAGGCCTTTGATCGAGTTTAACAAAGGCCCTTGTTCGAGTATAACAAAGGCCTCTAAAAGAGTATAACATAGGCCACTGATCGAGTATAACACAGTCCCCTGATCGAGTATTACAGAGTCCCCTGATCGAGTATAACAGAGTCCCCTCATCGAGAATAACAAAGGCCCCTCATCGAAAATAACAAAGTCCCATGATTGAGTATAAGAAAGGCCCCTGATCGAGTTTAACAAAGGCCCCTGATCGAGTATAACAAAGTTCCCTGGTCGAGTATAACAAAGGCCCCTGATCGAATATAACAAAGGCGCCTGAACGAGTATAACAAAGGCCCCTGATCGAGTATAACAAACTTCCCTGATCGAGTATAGCAAAGCCCCCTGATCGAGTATGACAAAGTCCCCCTCATCGAGAATAACAAAGTCCCCTGATCGAGTATAACAAAGTCTCCTCATCGAGTTTATCAAAGTCCTCAAATCGAGAATAACAAAGGCCTTTGATCGAGTTTAACAAAGGCCCCTGTTCGAGTATAACAAAGGCCTCAAAAGGAGTATAACAAAGGCCACTGATCGAGTATAACAGAGTCCCCTTATCGAATATAACAAAGTCCCCTAATCGAGTATAACAAAGTCCCCTGATCGAGTATAACAAAGTCCCCTAATCGAGTATAACAAAGTCCCCTGAACGATTATAACAAAGGCCCCTCATCGAGAATAACAAAGTTTCCTGATCGAGTAAAACAAAGCCCCCTGATCGAGTATAACAAACTCCCCTGATCAAGTATAACAAAGTCCCCTGATTGAGTATAACAAAGGCTCCTGATCGAGTTTAACAATGGCCCCTCATCGAGTATAATAAAGTCCCCTGGTCGAGTATAACAAAGGCCCCTGACCGAATATAACAAAGGCGCCTGAACGAGTATAACAAAGGCCCCTGATCGAGTATAACAAAGTTCCCTGATCGAGTATAACAAAGTCCCCTCATCGAGTATAACAAAATCCCCTGATCGAGGATAACAAAATCCTTGATCGAGTATAACAAAGTCCCCTGATCGAGCATAACAAAGTCTCCTGATCGAGTATAACAAAGTGCCCTCATCGAGTATAACAGCACCCTTGATCGAAAACAAAGTCCCTGATCGAGTATAACAAAACCCCTGATCGAGTATAACAAAGTCTCTCATCGAGTTTAACAAAGTCCCTAATCGAGAATAAAAGTCTCGATCAAGCATATAACAAAGCCCCTGATCATAGCAACAGCGCCCCTATCGAGTATATAACAAAGGCCCTTGATCGAGTATAACAAAGTCCCCGGATCGAGTATAACAAAGCCCCCTGATCGAGTAAAACAAAGTCCCCTGATCGAGTATAACAAACTCCCCTCATCGAATATAACAAAGTCTCCTCATCGAGTTTAACAAAGTCCTCTAATCGAGAATAACAAAGGCCATTGATCGAGTTTAACAAAGGCCTCTGTTCGAGTATAACAAAGGCCTCTAAAAGAGTGTAACAAAGGCCACTGATCGAGTATAACAAATTCCCCTGATCGAGTATTACAGAGTCCCCTGATCGAGTATAACAGAGTCCCCCTCATCGAGTATAACAAAGGCCCCTCATCGAGTATAACAAAGTCCAATGATCCTGTATAACAAAGTCCCCTTATCGAATATAACAAAGTCCCCTGATCGATTATAACAAAGGCCCCTCATCGAGTATAACAAAGTTCCCTGATCGAGTATTACAGAGTCCCCTGATCGAGTATAACAAAGTCCCCTGATCGAGTATAACAAAGTCCCGTGATCGGGTATAACAAGGGCCCCTAATCGAGTATAACAAAGGCCCCTCATCGAGTATAACAAAGTCCCATGGTCGAGTATAACAAAGTCCCCTCATCGAATATAACAAAGTCCCCTTATCGAGTATAACAAAGTCCCCTGATCGAGGAGAACAAAGTCCCCTGATCGAGTGTAACAAAGTCCCCTGCACGATTATAACAGAGGCTACTGATCGAGTATAACAAAGTTTCCTGATCGAGTAAAACAAAGCCCCCAGATCGAGTATAAAAAAGTCCCCTGATCGAGTATAACAAAGCCCCCTGATGGGGTATAACAAAGTCCCCCTGATCGAGAATACAAAGTCCCCTGATCGAGTATAACAAAGCCCCCTGATCAAGTATAACAAAGGCCCCTGATCGAGTATAACAAAGACCCCTGACCGAGTATAACAAAGTCCCCTGATCGAGTATAACAAAGGCCCATGATCGAGTATAACAAAGGCTCCTGATCGAGTATAACAAAGTCCCCTGATCGAGTATAACAAAGCCCATTGATTGAGTAAAACAAAGTCCCCTGATCGAGTATAAAGAACTCCCCTGATCGAGTATAACAAAGTCTCCTCATCGAGTTTAACAAAGGCCCCTGTTCGCGTATAACAAAGGCCTCTAAAAGAGTATAACAAAGACCACTGATCGAGTATAACAAAGTCCCCTGATCGAGTATAACAAAGTCCCCTGATCGGGTATAACAAGGGCCCCTGATCGAGTATAACAAAGGCCCCTCATCGAGTATAACAAAGTCCCATGGTCGAGTATAAGAAAGTCCCCTCATCGAA
Organism: Homarus americanus; assembly: GCF_018991925.1. Taxonomy (NCBI): domain Eukaryota; kingdom Metazoa; phylum Arthropoda; class Malacostraca; order Decapoda; family Nephropidae; genus Homarus; species Homarus americanus. The sequence continues at coordinate 10,053 of NW_024712675.1, forward strand.
TATGACAAAGTCCCCTGATCGAGTATTACAAAGTCCCCTGATCGAGTTGAACAAAGTCCCCTGATCGAGTGTAACAAAGTCCCCTGCACAATTATAACAAAGGCTACTGATCGAGTATAACAAATTTTCCTGATCGAGTAAAACAAAGCCCCCTGATCGAGTATAACAAAGTCCCCTGATCGAGTAAAACAAAGTCCCCAGATTGAGTATAACACAGGCCCCTGATCGAGTTTATCAAAGGCCCTTGATCGAGTATAATAAAGTCCCCTAGTCGAGTATAACAAAGGCCCCTGATCGAATATAACAAAGGCGCCTGAACGAGTATAACAAAAGCCCCTGATCGAGTATAACAAAGTTCCCTGATCGAGTATAACAAAGCCCCTTGATCGAGTATAACAAAGTTCCCTGATCGAGTATAACAAAGCCCCCTGTTCGAGTATAACAAAGTCCCCCTGATCGAGAATAACAAAGTCCCTTGATCGAGTATAACAAAGCCCCCTGATCAAGTATAACAAAGGCCCCTGATCGAGTATAACAAAGACTCCTGGCCGAGCATAACAAAGTCCCCTGATCGAGTATAACAAAGGCCCCTGAGCGAGTATAACAAAGGCCTTTGATTGAGTATAACAAAGTCCCCTGATCGAGTATAACAAACTCCCCTGATCGAGTATAACAAAGTCTCCTCATCGAGTTTAACAAAGTCCTCTAATCGAGAATAACAAAGGCCTTTGATCGAGTTTAACAAAGGCCCCTGTTCAGGTATAACAAAGGCCTCAAAAAGAGTATAACAAAGGCCACTGATCGAGTATAACAAAGTCCCATGATCCAGTATAACAAAGTCTTCTTATCGAATATATCAAAGTCCCCTGATCGAGTATAACAAAGGCCCCTGATCGAGTATAACAAAGTCCCCTGATCGAGTATAACAAAGTACCCTGATCGGGTATAACAAGGGCCCCTGATCGAGTATAACAAAGGCCCCTGATCGAGTATAACAATGTTCCATGGTCGAGTATAAGAAAGTCCCCTCATCGAATATGACAAAGTCCCCTGATCGAGTATTACAAAGTCCCCTGATCGAGTTGAACAAAGTCCCCTGGTCGAGTGTAACAAAGTCCCCTGCACAATTATAACAAAGGCTACTGATCGAGTATAACAAAGTTTCCTGATCGAGTAAAACAAAGCCCCCTGATCGAGTATAACAAAGTCCCCTGATCGAGTAAAACAAATGCCCTGATCGAGTATAACAAAGTCCCCTGATCGAGTATAACAAAGGCCCCTGATCGAGTATAACAAAGTCCCCTGATTGAGTATAACAAAGGCCCCTGATCGAGTATAACAAAGTCCCCTGGTCGAGTATAACAAAGTCCCCTGATGGAGTATTACAGAGTCCCCTGATCGAGTATTACAGAGTCCCCTGATCGAGTATAACAGAGTCCCCTCATGGAGTATAACAAAGGCCCCTCATCGAGTATAAAAAAGTACCATGATCCAGTATAACAAAGTCCCCTTATCGAATATAACAAAGTCCCCTGATCGAGTATAACAAAGGCCCCTGATCGAGTATGAACGAGTAAGTCCCCGAGTGATCGAGTATTACAGAGTCCCTGATCGAGTATAACAAAGTCCCCCTGATCGAGTATAACAAAGGCCCCTGATCGAGTATAACAAAGTCCCCTGATCGAGTATAACAAAGTATCGAGTAAACAAAGCCCCCTGATCGAGTATAACAAAGTCCCCTGATCGAGTATAACAAAGTCCCCTGATTGAGTATAACAAAGGCCCCTGATCGAGTTTAACAAAGTCCCCTGATCGAGTATAACAAAGTCCCTCGATATACCAAAAGCCCCTGATCGATATAACAAAGGCCCTGATCGAGTATAACAAAGTCCCTGATCGAGTATAACAAAGTCCCTGATCGAGTATACAAGGTCCCTGATCGAGTATAACAAAGTCCCCTGATCGAGTATAACAAAGGCCCCTGATCGAGTATAACAAAATCCCTGATCGAGTTTAACAAAGTCCTCTGATCGAGTATAACAAAGTCCCCTCATCGAATATAACAAATTCCCCTGATCGAGTATAACAAAGGCCCCTCATCGAGTATAACAAAGTCCCATGGTCGAGTATAACAAAGTCCCCTCATCGAATATAACTAAGTCCCCTGATCGAGTATAACAAAGTCCCCTGTTCGAGGAGAACAAAGTCCCCTGATCGAGTGTAACAAAGACCCCTGCACGATTATACAAAGGCTACTGATCGAGTATAACAAAGTTTCCTGATCGAGTAAAACAAAGCCCCCTGATCGAGTATAACAAAGTCCCCTGATCGAGTTTAACAAAGCCCCCTGATCGAGTTTAACAAAGTCCCCTGATCGAGTATAACAAAGTCCCCTCATCGAATATAACAAAGTCCCCTGATCGAGTATAACAAAGTCCCCTGATCGAGTATTAGAGAGTCCCCTGATCGAGTATAACAGAGTCCCCTCATCGAGTATAACAAAGGCCCCTCAACGAGTATAACAAAGTCCCATGATCGAGTATAACAAAGTCCCCTCATCGAATATACCAAAGTCCCCTGATCGAGTATAACAAAGTCCCCTGAACGAGTATAAAAAAGTCCCCTGATCGAGTATAACAACGTCCCCTGAACGATTATAACAAAGGCCCCTCTTCGAGTATAACAAAGTTTCCTGATCGAGTAAAACAAAGCCTACTGATCGAGTGTAACAAAGTCCCCTGATCGAGTATAACGAAGTCCCCTGGTCGAGTATAACAAAAGCCCCTGATCGAGTAAAACAAAGACCCCTGGTCGAGTATAACAAAGTCCCCTCATCGAGTATAACAAAGCCCCCTCATAGAGTATAACAAAGTTTCCTGATCGAGTAAAACAAAGCTCCCTGATCGAGTATAACAAAGTCCCCTGATCGAGTATAACGAAGTCCCCTGATTGAGTATAACAAAGGCCCCTGATCGAGTTAAAGAAAAGCCCCTGATCGAGTATAACAAAGTCCCCTGATCGAGTATAACGAAGTCCCCTGATTGAGTATAACAAGCCCCCTGATAGAGTTTAACAAAAGCCTCTGATCGAGTATAACAAAGTCCCCTGGTCGAGTATAACAAAGGCCCCTAATCGAATATAACAAAGGGCCTGATCAAGTATAACAAAGGCCCCTGATCGAGTATAACAAGACCCCTGGTCGAGTATAACTAAGTCCCCTCATCGAGTACAACAACGACCCCTCATAGAGTATAACACAGTCCCCTGATCGAGTATAACAAAGTCCCCTGATCGGGTATAACAAAGGCCCCTGAACGAGTATAACAAAGGCCTCTGATCGAGTATAACAAAGTTCCCTGATCGAGTATAACAATGCCCCGTGATCGAGTATAACAAAGTCCCCCAACAAAAGTCCCCTGATCGAGTATAACAAAGTCTCCCCTCGAGTAACAAAGGCCCCTGATCGAGTTTAACAAAGGCCCCTGGCGGCCTCTAGAGTATAACAAAGGCCCTGATCGAGTATAACAAATCCCCTGATCGAGTGTATACAAACTCCCCTCATCGAGTATAACAAAGTCTCCTCATCGAGTTTAACAAAGTCCTCAAATCGAGAATAACAAAGGCCTTTGATCGAGTATAGCAAAGTCCCCTGTTCGAGTATAACAAAGTCCCCTGATCGAGTATAACAAAGTCCCTGATCGAGTATAACAAAGTCCCCTGATCGAGTATTAAGTCAAATCGAGTATAACCCCCTGAACGATTATAACAAAGGCCCCTCATCGAGTATAACAAAGTTTCTGAACGAGTAAAACAAAGCCCCTGATCGAGTATAACAAAGTCCCCTGATCGAGTGTAACAAAGTCCCCTGATTGAGTATAACAAAGGCCCCTGATCGAGTTTAACAAAAGCCCCTGATCGAGTATAACAAAGTCCCATGGTCGAGTATAACAAAGTCCCCTCATTGAATATAACAAAGTCCCCTCATCGAGTATAACAAAGCCCCCTCATGGAGTATAACAAAGTTTCCTGATCGAGTAAAACAAAGCCCCCTGATCGAGAATAACAAAGTCACCTGATCGGGTATAACGAAGTCCCCTGATTGAGTATAACAAAGGCCCCTGATCGAGTTAAACAAAAGCCCCTGATCGAGTATAACAAAGTCCCTTGATCGAGTATAATGAAGTCCCCTGATTGAGTATAACAAAGGCCCCTGATAGAGTTTAACAAAAGCCCCTGATCGAGTATAACAAAGTCTCCTGGTCGAGTATAACAAAGGCCCCTAATCGAATATAACAAAGGCGCCTGATCAAGTATAACAAAGGCCCCTGATCGAGTATAACAAAGACCCCTGGTCGAGTATAACTAAGTCCCCTCATCGAGTACAACAACGACCCCTCATAGAGTATAACAAAGTCCCCTGATCGAGTATAACAAAGTCCCCTGATCGGGTATACCAAAGGCCCCTGAACGAGTATAACAAAGGCCCCTGATCGAGTATAACAAAGTTCCTGATCGAGTATAACAATGCCCCCTGATCGAGTATAACAAAGTCCCCCTGATCGAGATAATAAGTCCCCTGATCGAGTATAACGAAGTCCCCTGATTGAGTATAACAAAGGCCCCTGATCGAGTTAAACAAAAGCCCCTGATCGAGTATAACAAAGTCCCCTGATCGAGTATAACGAAGTCCCCTGATTGAGTATAACAAGCCCCCTGATAGAGTTTAACAAAAGCCTCTGATCGAGTATAACAAAGTCCCCTGGTCGAGTATAACAAAGGCCCCTAATCGAATATAACAAAGGCGCCTGATCAAGTATAACAAAGGCCCCTGATCGAGTATAACAAAGACCCCTGGTCGAGTATAACTAAGTCCCCTCATCGAGTACAACAACGACCCCTCATAGAGTATAACACAGTCCCCTGATCGAGTATAACAAAATCCCCTGATCGGGTATAACAAAGGCCCCTGAACGAGTATAACAAAGGCCTCTGATCGAGTATAACAAAGTTCCCTGATCGAGTATAACAATGCCCCGTGATCGAGTATAACAAAGTCCCCCAGATCGAGAATAATAAAGTCCCCTGATCGAGTATAACAAAGCCCCCTCATCAAGTACAACAAAGGCCCCTGATCGAGTATAACAAAGCTCCCTCATCAAGTATAACAAAGACCCCCTAATCGAGTACAACAAAGGCCCCTGATCGAGTATAACAAAGTCCCCTCATCGAGTATAACAATGTCCCCTGATCGAGTATAACAAACTCCCCTGATCGAGTGTAACAAAGTCTCCTCATCGAGTTTAACAAAGTCCTCAAATCGAGAATAACAAAGGCCTTTGATCGAGTATAACAAAGTCCCCTGATCGAGTATAACAAAGTCCCCTGATCGAGTATAACAAAGTCCCTGATCGAGTATAACAAAGTCATCCGTCCCCTGAACGATTATAACAAAGGCCCCTCATCGAGTATAACAAAGTTTCCTGAACGAGTAAAACAAAGCCCCTGATCGAGTATAACAAAGTCCCCTGATCGAGTGTAACAAGTCCCTGATTGATAACAAAGGCCCCTGATCGAGTTTAACAAAAGCCCCTGATCGAGTATACAAAGTCCCATGGTCGAGTATAACAAAGTCCCCTCATTGAATATAACAAAGTCCCCTCATCGAGTATAACAAAGCCCCCGCATAGAGTATAACAAAGTTTCCTGATCGAGTAAAACAAAGCCCCCTGATCGAGTATAACAAAGTCACCTGATCGGGTATAACGAAGTCCCCTGATTGAGTATAACAAAGGCCCCTGATCGAGTTAAACAAAAGCCCCTGATCGAGTATAACAAAGTCCCCAGTCGAGTATCCGAAGTCCCCTGATTGAGTATAACAAAGCCCTGATAGGTTTAACAAAAGCCCTGATCGAGTATAACAAAGTCTCCTGGTCGAGTATAACAAAGGCCCTAATCGAATATAACAAAGGCGCCTGATCAAGTATAACAAAGGCCCCTGATCGAGTATAACAAAGACCCCTGGTCGAGTATAACTAAGTCCCCTCATCGAGTACAACAACGACCCCTCGATAGAGTATAACAAAGTCCCCTGATCGAGTATAACAAAGTCCCCTGATCGGGTATACCAAAGGCCCCTGAACGAGTATAACAAAGGCCCCTGATCGAGTATAACAAAGTTCCCTGATCGAGTATAACAATGCCCCCTGATCGAGTATAACAAAGTCCCCCTGATCGAGAATAATAAAGTCCCCTGATCGAGTATAACAAAGCCCCCTCAAGTTATAACAAAGGCCCCTGATCGAGTATAACAAAGTTCCTGATCGAGTATAACAAAGCCCCCTGATCGAGTACAACAAAGGCCCCCTGATCGAGTATACCAAAGTCCCCTCATCGAGTATAACAATGTCCCCTGATCGAGTTTCATCGAGTTCAAAGTCCTCAAATCGAGAATAACAAAGGCCTTTGATCGAGTATAACAAAGTCCCCTGATCGAGTATAACAAAGTTCCCTGATCGAGTATAACAAAGTCCCCTGATCGAGTATAACAAAGTCCCCTGATCGAGTATAACAAAGTCCCTGATCAGTCGATTATAACAAAGGCCCCTCATCGAGTATAACAAAGTTTCCTGAACGAGTAAAACAAAGCCCCTGATCGAGTATAACAAAGTCCCCTGATCGAGTATAACAAAGTCCCCTGATTGGAGTATAACAAAGGCCCCTGATCGAGGTTTAACAAAAGCCCCTGATCGAGTATAACAAAGTCCCATGGTCAAGTATAACAAAGTCCCTCATTGAATATAACAAAGGCCCCTGATCGAGTATAACAAGTTTCTTGATCCAGGTATAACAAAGACTCCCTGATAGAATAACAAAGTCCCCTGATTGAGTATAATAAACGCCCCAGATTGAGTTTAACAAAGGCCCCTGATCGAGTATAACAAAGTCCCCTGGTCGAGTATAACGAAGGCCCCTCATCGAATATAACAAAGGCGACTGAGCGAGTATAACAAAGGCCCCTGATCGAGTATAACAAAGTTCCCTGATCGAGTATAACAAAGCCCCCTGATCGAGTATAACAAAGTCCCCTTGATCGGGAATAACAAAGTCCCCTGATCGAGTATAACAAAGCCCTCTCATCAAGTATAACAAAGGCCCTTGATCGAGTATAAGAAAGCCCCCTCATCAAGTATAACAAAGGCCCCTGTTCGACTATAACAAAGGGCTCTAAAGGAGTATAACAAAGGCCACTGATCGAGTATAACAAAGCCCCCTCATCAAGTTTAACAAAAGCCCCTGATCGAGTATAACAAAGACCCTTGGTCAAGTATAACAAAGTTCCCTCATCGAGTATTACAGAGTCACCTGATCGAGTATAACAGAGTCCCCTCATCGAATATAACAAAGTCCCCTTATCGAGTATAACAAAGTCCTCTGATTGAGTATAACAAAGGCCCCTCATCGAGTTTAACAAAGGCCCCTGATCGAGTATAACAAAGTTCCCTGGTCGAGTATAACAAAGGCTCCTGATCGAATATAACAAAGGCGCCTGAACGAGTATAACAAAGGCCCCTGATTGAGTATAACAAAGTTCCTTGATCGAGTACAACAAAGCCCCCTGATCGAGTATAACAAAGTCCCCCTCATCGAGAATAACAAAATCCCCTGATCGAGTATAACAAAGCACCCTCATCAAGTATAACAAAGGCCCCTGATCGAGTATAACAAAGACCCCTGGTCGAGTATAACAAAGTCCCCTAATCGAGTATAACAAAGGCCCCGGATCGAGTATAAAAAAGGCCCCTGATCGAGTATAACAAAGTCCCCTGATCGAGTATAACAAAGCCCCCTGATCGAGTAAAACAATGTCCCTTGATCGAGTATAACAAACTCCCCTGATCGAGTATAACAACGTCTCCTCATCGAGTTTAACAAAGTCCTCAAATCGAGAATAACAAAGGCCTTTGATTGAGTTTAACAAAGTCCCCTGATCGAGTATAACAAAGTCCCCTGATCGAGTATAAAAAATTTCCCCAATCGAGTATAACAAAGTCTCCTGAACGATTATAACAAAGGCCCCTCATCGAGAATAACAAAGTTTCCTGATCGAGTAAAACAAAGCCCCCTGATCGAATATAACAAAGTTCCCTGATCAAGTATAACAAAGTCCCCTGATTGAGTATAACAAAGGCTCCTGATCGAGTTTAACAAAAGCCCCTGATCGAGTATAACAAAGTCCCCAGGTCGAGTATAACAAAGGCCACTGATCGAATATAACAAAGGCGCCTGAACGAGTATAACAAAGGACCCTGATCGAGTATAACAAAGTTCCCTGATCGAGTATAGCAAAGCCCTTTGATCGAGTATAACAAAGTTCACTGATCGAGTATAACAAAGCCCCCTGATCGAGTATAACAAATTCCCCCTGACCGAGAATAACAAAGTCCCCTGATCGAGTATAACAAAGGCCCCTGATCGAGTATAACAAAGTCCCCTGATCGAGGAGAACAAAGTCCCCTGATCGAGTGTAACAAAGTCCCCTGCACGATTATAACAGAGGCTACTGATCGAGTATAACAAAGTTTCCTTATCGAGTAAAACAAAGCCCCCTCATCGGGTATAACAAAGTCCTCTGATCGAGTATAACAAAGGCCCGTGATGGGGTATAACAAAGTCCCCCTGATCGAGAATAACAAAGTCCGATGATCGAGTATAACAAAGCCCCCTGATCAAGTATAACAAAGGCCCCTGAATGAGTATAACAAAGACCCCTGGCCGAGTATAACAAAGGCCCCTGATCGAGAATAACAAAGGCCCCTCATCGAGTATAACAATGTCCCCTGATCGAGTATAACAAAGCCCCCTGATCGAGTAAAACAAAGTCCCCTGATCGAGTATAAAGAACTCCCCTGATCGAGTATAACAAAGTCTCCTCATCGAGTTTAACAAAGTCCTCTAATCGAGAATAACAAAGGCCTTTGATCGAGTTTAACAAAGGCCCCTGTTCGATTATAAAAAAGGCATCTAAAAGAGTATAACAGAGTCCCCTCATCGAGTATAACAAAGGCCCCTCATCGAGTATAACAAAATCCCCTTATCGAGTATAACAAAGTCCTCTGATTGAGTATAACAAAGGCCCCTCATCGAGTTTAACAAAGGCCCCTGATCGAGTATAACAAAGTTCCCTGGTCGAGTATAACAAAGGCTCCTGATCGAATATAACAAAGTCCCCTGATCGAGTATAACAAAGGCCCCTGATCGAGTATAACAAAGTCCCCTGATCGAGTATTACAGAGTCCCCTGATCGAGTATAACAAAGTCCCCTGATCGAGTATTACAAAGTCCCCTGATCGAAGAGAACAAAGTCCCCTGATCGAGTGTAACAAAGTCCCCTGCACGATTATAACAAAGTCTACTGATCGAGTATAACAAAGTTTCCTGATCGAGTAAAACAAAGCCCCCTCATCGAGTATAACAAAGTCCCCTGATCGAGTAAAACAAAGTCCCCTGATTGAGTATAACAAAGGCCCCTGATCGAGTTTAACAAAGGCCCCTGATCGAGTATAACAAAGTCCCCTGATCGGAATATAACAAAGGCGCCTGAACGAGTATATCAAGGCCCCTGATCAGTACTTATAACAAAGTTCCCTGATCCGGAGTATAACAAAGCCCCTTGATCGAGTATAACAAAGTTCCCTGATCGAGTATAACAAAGCCCCTGATTGATCGAGTATAACAAAGTCCCTGATGCGAGTAAAACAAAGCCCCTGATTGGAGTATAACAAAGGCCCCTGATCGAGTATAACAAAGGCCCCTGATCGAGTATAACAAAGACCCCTGGCCCAGTATAACAAAGTCCCCTGATCGAGAATAACAAAGTCTCCTCATCGAGTTTAACAAAGTCCTCTAATGGAGAATAACAAAGGCCTTTGATCGAGTTTAACAAAGGCCCCTGTTCGAGTATAACAAAGGCCTCTAAAAGAGAATAACAAAGGCCACTGATCGAGTGTAACAAAGTCCCATGATCCAGTATGAAAAAGTCCCCTTATCGAATATAACAAAGTCCCCTGATCGAGTATAACAAAGGCCCCTGATCTAGTATAACAAAGTCCCCTGATCGAGTATTACTGAGTCCCCTGATCGAGTATAACAAAGTCCTCTGATCGAGTATAACAAAGTCCCCTTATCGGGTATAACAAGGGCCCCTGATCGAGTATAACAAAGGCCCCTCATCGAGTATAACAAAGTCCCATGGTCGTGTATAACAAAGTCCCATGGTCGTGTATAACAAAGTCCCCTCATCGAATATAACAAAGTCCATTGATCGAGTATAACAAAGTTTCCTGATCGAGTAAAACAAAGACCCCTGATCGAGTATAACAAAGGCCCCTGATCGAGTTTAACAAAGGCCCCTTATCGAGTATAACAAAGTCCCCTGGTCGAGTATAATAAAGGCCCCTGATCGAATATAACAAAGGCGCCTGAACGAGTATAACAAAGGCCCCTAATCGAGTATAACAAAGTTCCCTCATCGAGTATAACAAAGTTCCCTGATCGAGGAGAACAAATTCCCCTGATCGAGTGTAACAAAGTCCCCTGCACGATTATAACAAAGGCTACTGATCGACTATAACAAAGTTTCCTGATCGAGTAAAACAAAGCCCCCTAATCGGGTATAACAAAGTCCTCTGATCGAGTAAAACAAAGTCCCCTGATTGAGTATAACAAAGGCCCCTAATCGAGTTTAACAAAGGCCCCTGATCGAGTATAACAAAGTCCCCTGGTCGAGTATAACAAAGGCCCCTGATCGAATATAACAAAGGCGCCTGGACGAGTATAACAAAGGCCCCTGAACGAGTATATAACAAAGTTCTGGATCGAGTATAACAATGCCCCCTGATCGAGTATAACAAAAGGCCCCTGATCGAGTTTTCAACAGCGCCTTGATCGAGAGCAACAAAGTCCTTGGTCGAGTATAACAGCGACCCTTGATCGAATATAACAAAGGCCCTGATCGAGCTTAACAGGCCCTTCGATCGAGTATAACAAAGCATCCCCATTGATTATAACAAAGTCCCTTGATCGAGTATAACAAAAACCCTGATCGAATATATAACAGCGTCCCTCGATCGAGTATAACAAAAGTCCCCTGACGAGAATAACAAAGTTCTCCTCGAGATAACAATAAAGCCCCCTTGATGAGTATAACAGTTCGATCGAAAAGTGTGTATAACAAAGCCCTGATCGAGAGTAACAAAGTCCTCTGATCGAGAATAACAGTCCGGATCGAATATAACAAAGCCCCTGATCAAGTATAAATAACGCCCTGATCGAGTATAACAAAGACCCTTGCCGAGTATAAGAAAGTCCCTGATCGAGTGTAACAAATGCCCTGATCGAGTATAACAACGTCCCATGATCCAGTATAACAAAGTCCCTTATCGAATATAAATAAAGTCCCCTGATCGAGTATAACAGCGTCTCTGATCGAGTGTAACAAAGTCCCTCGCAATGATTATAACAAAGACTATCATCGAGTATAACAAAGTTTCCTGATCGAGTAAAACAAAGCCCCCTGATCGAGTTTAACAAAGCCCCCTGATGGGTATAACAAAGTCCCCTGATCGAGTATAACAAAGGCCCCTGATCGAGTGTAACAAAGTCCCCTGCACGATTATAACAAAGACTACTGATCGAGTATAACAAAGTTTCCTGATCGAGTAAAACAAAGGCCCCTGATCGAGTATAACAAAGCCCCCTGATGGGGTATAACAAAGTCCCCCTGATCGAGAACAACAAAGTCCCCTGATCGAGTATAACAAAGCCCCCTGATCAAGTATAAGAAAGGCCCCTGAATGAGTATAACAAAGACCCCTGGCCGAGTATAATAAAGTCCCCTGATCGGGTATAACAAGGGCCCCTGATCGAGTATAACAAATGCCCCTCATCGAGTTTAACAAAGGCCCCTGATCGAGTATAACAAAGTCCCCTGGTCGAGTATAATAAAGGCCCCTGATCGAATATAACAAAGGCGCCTGAACGAGTATAACAAAGTCCTCTGATCGAGTATAACAAAGTCCCCTGGTCGAGTATAACAAAGGCCCCTGATCGAATATAACAAAGGCGCTTGAACGAGTATAACAAAGGCCACTGGATCGAGTATAACAAAGTCCCCTGATCGAGTATAACAGTCCCCTGATAGGGCATAACAAGGCCCCTTGATCGAGTATAACAAAGGCCCCCATCGAGTATAACAAAGTCCTGGCCGAGTATAACAAAGTCCCTCATCGAATTTAAATAAAAGTCCCCTGATCGAGTAAAGTCCCCTGATCGAGGAGAACAAAGTCCCCTGATCGAGTGTAACAAAGTCCCCTGCACGATTATAACAAAGACTACTGATCGAGTATAACAAAGTTTCCTGATCGAGTAAAACAAAGCCCGCTGATCGAGTATAACAAAGTCCCCTGATCGAGTAAAACAAAGTCCCCTGATCGAGGAGAACAAAGTCCCCCGAATCGAGTGTAACAAAGTCCCCTGCACGATTATAACAGAGGCTACTGATCGAGTATAACAAAGTTTCCTAATCGAGTAAAACAAAGCCCCCTGATCGAGTATAACAAAGTCCCCTGATCGAGTATAACAAAGCCCTCTCATGGGGTATAACAAAGTCCCCCTAATCGAGAATAACAAAGTCCCCTGATCGAGTATAACAAAGCCCCCTGATCAAGTATAACAAAGGCCCCTGATCGAGTATAACAAAGACCCCTGGCAGAGTATAACAAAGTCACCTGATCGAGTAAAACAAAGCCCCCTGATCGAGTATAACAAAGTTCCCTGATCGAGTATAACAATGCCCCTTGATCGAGTATAACAAAGGCCCCTGATCGAGTTTAACAAAGGCCCCTGATCGAGTATAACAAAGTCGCTCTGGTCGAGTATAACAGCGTCTCTGATCGAATATAACAGGCCCTGATCGAGCGTTTACCGAAGGCCCTGATCGAGTATAACAAAAGAACCCCTACGAATATAACAAAGTCCCTTGATCGAGTATAACAAAGGCCCCTGATCGAATATAACAGCGTCCTCGATCGAGTATAACAAAGTCCCTGATCGAGAATAACAAAGTTCCCTGATCGAGTATAACAAAAGCCCCTTTGATCGAGTATATAACAAAGTTCCTTGATCGAGTATAACAAAGCCCTGATCGAGTATAACAAAGTCCCCTGATCGAGAATAATAACAAAGTCCCCATCGAGTATAACAAAGCCCTGATCATATAACAACGCCCCTGATCGAGTATAACAGCACCCCGCCGAGTATAGCAAAGTCCCCTGATTGAGTATAACAAATGCTCCTGATCGAGTATAACAAAGGCCCCTGATCGAGTATAACAAATTCCCCTGATCGAGTATAACAAAGCCCCCTGATCGAGTAAAACAAAGTCCCATGATCGAGTATAACAAACTCCCCTGATCGAGTATAACAAAGTCTCCTCATCGAGTTTAACAAACTCCTCTAATCGAGAATAACAAAGGCCTTTGATCGAGTTTAACAAAGGCCCCTGTTCGAGTATAACAAAGGCCTCTAAAAGAGTATAACAAATGCCACTGATCGAGTGTAACAAAGTCCCATGATCCAGTATAACAAAGTCCCCTTATCGAATACAACAAAGTCCCCTGATCGAGTATAACAAAGGCCTCTCATCTAGTATAACAAAGTCCCCTGATCGAAAATTACTGAGTCCCCTGATTGAGTATAACAAAGTCCTCTGATCGAGTATAACAAAGTCCCCTGATCGGGTATAACAACGGCCCCTAATCGAGTATAACAAAGGCCCCTCATCGAGTATAACAAAGTCCCATGGTCGAGTATAACAAAGTCCCCTCATCGAATATAACAAAGTCCCCTGATCGAGTATAACAAAGTCCCCTGATCGAGGAGAACAAAGTCCCCTGATCGAGTGTAACAAAGTCCCCTGCACGATTATAACAAAGGCCCCTGATCGAGTATAACAAAGTTCCCTGATCGAGTTTAACAATGCCCGTTGATCGAGTATAACAAAGGCCCCTGATCGAGTTTAACAGCGCCCCTGATCGAGTATAAATGTCCCTGGTCAGAGTATTTTTTTTTAAATAAATGCCCTGATCGAATATAACAAAGGCGCTCTGAACGAGTATAACAAAGGCCCCTGATCGAGAGCAATAAAGTCTTGATCGAGTATAACAAAGCCTTGATCGAGTATAACAAAGTACCCTCATCGAGAATAATAAAGCCTCCTGATCGAGTAAAACAATGTCCCTGATCGAGAGGAAGAAGACCCTCGATGGGGTGTTAACAAAGTCCCCTGATCGAGAATAACAAAGTCCCCGATCGAGTATAATAAAGCCCCTGGATCAAGTATAACAAAATTCCTGAATGAGTATATAACAAACACCCTGGCCGAGTATAACAAAGCCCTGATCGAGTATAACAGCGCCCCTGATCGAGTATATCAAAGTTTCCTGATCGAGTAAAACAAAGCTCCCTGAACGAGTATAACAAAGTCCCCTGATCGAGTATAACAAGGTGTCTGATTGAGTATAACAAAGGCCCCTAATCGAGTTTAACAAAGGCCCCTCATCGAGTATAACAAAGTCCCCTCATCGAGTATAACAAAGGCCCCTCATCGAATATAACAAAGGCCCCTGATTGAGTATAACAAAGTTTCCTGATCGAGTAAAATAAAGCTCCCTCATCGAGTATAACAAAGTCCCCTGATCGAGTATAACAAAGTCCCCTGATTGAGTATAACAAAGGCCCCTGATCGAGTTTAACAAAGGCCCCTGATCGAGTATAACAAAGTCCCCTGGTCGAGTATAACAAAGGCCCCTCATCGAATATAACAAAGGCGACTGAGCGAGTATAACAAAGGCCCCTGATCAAGTATAACAAAGTTCCCTGATCGAGTATAACAAAGCCCCAGAACGATTATAACAAAGTCCCCCTGTTCGAGAATAACAAAGTCCCCTGATCGAGTATAACAAAGCCCCCTCATCAAGTATAACAAAGGCCCCTGATCGAGTATAACAAAGCCCCCTCATCAAGTATAACAAAGGCCCCTGATCGAGTATAACAAAGACCCCTGGTCGAGTATAACAAAGTCCCATAATCGTGTATAACAAAGGCCCCTGATCGAGTATAACAAAGGCCCCTGATCGAGTATAACAAAGTCCCCTGATCGAGTATAACAACGCCCCCTCATCGAGTAAAACAATGTCCCCTGATCGAGTATAACAAACTCCCCTGATCGAGTATAACAAAGACTCCTCATCGAGTATTACAGAGTCCCCTGATCGAGTATAACAGAGTCCCCTCATGGAATATAACAAAGTCCCCTGATCGAGTATAACAAAGTAACCTGATCGAGTATAACAAAGTCCCCTGATCGAGTAAAACAAAGCCCCCTGATCGAGTATAACAAAGTCCCCTGAACGACTGAAACAAAGCCCCCTGATCGAGTATAACAAAGTCCCCTGATCGAGTATAACAAAGTCCTCTGATTGAGTATAACAAAGGCCCCTCATCGAGTTTAACAAAGGCCCCTGATCGAGTATAACAAAGTACCATGATCGAGTATAACAAAGGCCCCTGATCGAATATAACAAAGGCGCCTGAACGAGTATAACAAAGGCCCCTGATTGAGTATAACAAAGTTCCCTGATTGAGTATAACAAAGCCCCCTCATCGAGTATAACAAAGTCCCCCTCATCGAGAATAACAAAGTCCTCTAATCGAGTATAACAAAGCACCCTCATCAAGTATAACAAAGGCCCCTGATCGAGTATAACAAAGACCCCTGGTCGAGTATAACAAAGTCCCCTAATCGAGTATAACAAAGGCCCCGGATCGAGTATAAAAAAGGCTCCTGATCGAGTATAACAAAGTCCCCTGATCGAGTATAACAAAGCCCCCTGATCGAGTAAAACAATGTCCCCTGATCGAGTATAACAAACTCCCCTCATCGAGTATAACAAAGTCTCCTCATCGAGTTTAACAAAGTCCTCAAATCGAGAATAACAAAGGCCTTTGATCGAGTTTAACAAAGTCCCGTGATCAAGTATAACAAAGTCCCCTGATCGAGTATAACAACGTCCCCTAATCGAGTATAACCAAGTCTCCTGAACGATTATAACAAAGGCCCCTCATCGAGAATAACAAAGTTTCCTGATCGAGTAAAACAAAGTCTCCTCATCGAATATAACAATGTCCCCTGATCAAGTATAACAAAGTCCCCTGATCGAGTATAACGAAGGCCCCTCATCGAGAATAACAAAGTTTCCTGATCGAGTAAAACAAAGTCTCCTCATCGAGTTTAACAAAAGCCCCTGATCGAGTATAACAAAGTCCCCAGGTCGAGTATAACAAAGGCCACTAATGGAATATAACAAAGGCGCCTGAACGAGTATAACAAAGGCCCCTGATCGAGTATAACAAAGTTCCCTGATCGAGCATAACAAAGCCCCTTGATCGAGTATAACAAAGTTCCCTGATCGAGTGTAACAAAGCCCCCTGATCGAGTATAACAAAGTCCCCCTGATCGAGAATAACAAGTCCCCTAATCGAGTATAACAAAGCCCCCTGATCAAGTATAACAACGGCCCCTCATCGAGTATAACAAAGACCCCTGGCCGAGTATAACAAAGTTTCCTGATCGAGTATAACAAATGCCCCTGATCGAATATAACAAAGGCCCCTGATCGAGTATAACAAAGTCCCCTGATCGAGTATAACAAAGCCCCCTGATCGAGTAAAACAAAGTCCCCTGATCGAGTATAACAAACTCCCCTGATCGAGTATAAAAAAGTCTCCTCATCGAGTTTAACAAAGTCCAATAATCGAGAATAACAAAGGCCCCTAATCGAGTATAACAAAGGCCCCTCATCGAGTATAACAAAGTCCCCTAATCGAGAAGAACAAAGTCCCCTGATCGAGTGTAACAAAGACCCCTGCACGATTATAACAGAGGCTACTGATCGAGTATAAAAAAGTTTCCTGATCGAGTAAAACAAAGCCCCCTGATCGAGTATAACAAAGTCCCCTGATCGAGTATAACAAAGCCCATTGATGGGGTATAACAAAGTCCCCCTCATCGAGAATAATGTCCCTCGGATTGAGTATAACAAAGCCCCCTTTCGTTCAAGTATAACAAAGGCCCCTGACTGAGTATAACAACAAACACTTCTGCCGAGTATAACAAAGTCCCTGATCGAGTATAACAAAGTCCCCTGATCGAGTATAACAAACCCCGATCGAAAGTAAAAACAAGTCCCCTGATCGAGTATAAATAAAGTCCTTGATCGAAGAGCATAACAAAGTCCCCTGATCGGTATAACAAGGGCACCTTTATCGAGTATAACAAAGCCCTCTGATTATAAAACAAAGTCCCCTGATCGAGTATAACAAAGTCCCTGATCGAGTAACAAAGTCCCATGATCCAGTATAACAAAGTCCCTTTATCGAATATAACAGCAAACCCCTGGATCGAGTATAACAAAGGCCCCTGATCGAGTATATTAGCAACAAAGTCCCCTGATCGAGTGATAACAAAGTCCCCTGATCGGGTATAACAAGGGCCCCTGATCGAGTATAACAAAGGCCCCTCATCGAGTATAACAAAGTCCCATGGTCGAGTATAACAAAGTCCCCTCATCGAATTTAACAAAGTCCCCTAATCGAGTATTACAAAGTCCCCTGATCGAGGAGAACAAAGTCCCCTGATCGAGTGTAGCAAAGTCCCCTGCACGATTATAACAAACGCTACTGATCGAGTATAACAAAGTTTCCTGATCGAGTAAAACAAAGCCCCCTGATCGAGTATAACAAAGTCTGCTCATCGAGTAAAACAAAGTCCCCTGATCGAGTATAACAAAGTCCCCTGGTCGAGTATAACAAAGGCCCCTGGTCGAATATAACAAAGGCGCCTCAACGAGTATATCAAAGGCCCCTGATCGACTATAACAAAGTTCCCTGATCGAGTATAACAAAGCCCCTTGATCGAGTATAACAAAGTTCCCTGATCGAGTATAACAAAGCCCCCTCATCGAGTATAACAAAGTCCCCCTGATCGAGTATAACAAAGCCCCCTCATTGAGTATAACAAAGGCCCCTCATCGAGTTTAACAAAGGCCCCTGATAGAGTATAACAAAGACCCCTGGCCGAGTATAACAAAGTCCCCTGATCGAGAATAACAAAGTCTCCTCATCGAGTTTAACAAAGTCCTCTAATCGAGAATAACAAAGGCCTTTGATCGAGTTTAACAAAGGCCCCTGTTCGAGTATAATAAAGGCCTCTAAAAGAGTATAACAAACGCCACTGATCGAGTGTAACAAAGTCCCATGATCCAGTATAAAAAAGTCCCCTTATCGAATATAACAAAGTCCCCTGATCGAGTATAACAAAGGCCCCTGATCTAGTATAACAAAGTCCCCTGATCGAGTATTACTGAGTCCCCTGATCGATTATAACAAAGTCCCCCTGTTCGAGAATAACAAAGTCCCCTGATCGAGTATAACAAAGCCCCCTCATCAAGTATAACAAAGGCCCCTGATCGAGTATAACAAAGCCCCCTCATCAAGTATAACAAAGGCCCCTGATCGCGTATAACAAAGACCCCTGGTCGAGTATAACAAAGTCCCCTAATCGTGTATAACAAAGGCCTCTGATCGAGTATAACAAAGGCCCCTGATCGAGTATAACAAAGTCCCCTGATCGAGTATAACAAAGCCCCCTGATCGAGTAAAACAATGTCTCCTGATCGAGTATAACAAACTCCCCTGATCGAGTATAACAAAGACTCCTCATCGAGTTTAACAAAGTCCTCAAATCGAGAATAACAAAATCCTTTGATCGAGTTTAACAAAGGCCCCTGTTCGACTATAACAAAGGCCTCTAAAAGAGTATAACAAAGGCCACTGATCGAGTATAACAAAGCCCCCTCATCAAGTATAACAAAAGGCCCTGATCGAGTATAACAAAGACCCCTGGTCAAGTATAACAAAGTCCCCTCATCGAGTATTACAGAGTCCCCTGAGCGAGTATAACAGAGTCCCCTCATCGAATATAACAAAGTCCCCTGATCGAGTATAACAAAGTAACCTGATTGAGTATAACAAAGTCCCCTGATCGAGTAAAACAAAGCCCCCTGATCGAGTATAACAAAGTCCCCTGAACGACTGAAACAAAGCCCCTGATCGAGTATAACAAAGTCCCCTGATCGAGTATAACAAAGTCCTCTGATTGAGTATAACAAAGGCCCCTCATCGAGTTTAAAAAGGCCCCTGATCGAGTATAACAAAGTTCCCTGGTCGAGTATAACAAAGGCCCCTGATCGAATATAACAAAGGCGCCTGAACGAGTATAACAAAGGCCCCTGATTGAGTAAAACAAAGTTCCCTGATCGAGTATAACAAAGCCCCCTGATCGAGTATAACAAAGTCCGCCTCATCGAGAATAACAAAGTCCCCTGATCGAGTATAACAAAGCA
Source organism: Homarus americanus (assembly GCF_018991925.1). Classification (NCBI taxonomy): domain Eukaryota; kingdom Metazoa; phylum Arthropoda; class Malacostraca; order Decapoda; family Nephropidae; genus Homarus; species Homarus americanus. Next base: position 29,573 of record NW_024712675.1, read on the forward strand.
CCCTCATCAAGTATAACAAAGGCCCCTGATCGAGTATAACAAAGACCCCTGGTCGAGTATAACAAAGTCCCCTAATCGAGTATAACAAAGGCCCCGGATCGAGTATAAAAAAGGCCCCTCATCGAGTATAACAAAGTCCACTGATCGAGTATAACAAAGCCCCCTGATCGACTAAAACAATGTCCCCTGATCGAGTATAACAAACTCCCCTCATCGAGTATAACAAAGTCTCCTCATCGAGTTTAACAAAGTCCTCAAATCGAGAATAACAAAGGCCTTTGATCGAGTTTAACAAAGTCCCATGATCGAGTATAACAAAGTCCCCTAATCGAGTATAACCAAGTCTCCTGAACGATTATAACAAAGGCCCCTCATCGAGAATAACAAAGTTTCCTGATCGAGTAAAACAAAGTCTCCTCATCGAGTATAACAAAGTCCCCTCATCAAGTATAACAAAGTCCCCTGATTGAGTATAACAAAGGCTCCTGATCGAGTATAAAAAAGGCCACAGATCGAGTATAACAAAGTCCCCTGATCGAGTATAACAAAGTCCCCTCATCGAATATAACAAAGTCCCCTGATCGAGTATTACAAAGTCCCCTAATCGAGGAGAACAAAGTCCCCTGATCGAGTGTAACAAAGACCCCTGCACGATTATAACAGAGGCTACTGATCGAGTATAACAAAGTTTCCTGATCGAGTAAAACAAAGCCCCCTGATCGAGTATAACAAAGTCCCCTGATCGTGTATAACAAAGCCCCCTGTTCAAGTATAACAAAGGCCCCTGATCGAGTATATCAAAGACCCTGGCCGAGTATAACAAAGTCCCTGATCGAGTATAACAGTCCCCTGATCGAGTATAAACAAAGCCCTGATCGAGTAAAAACAGTCCTGAAGCATAACAAAGTCCCCTGATCGAGTATAACAAAGTCCCCTGATCGGGTATAACAAGGGCCCCTGATCGAGTATAACAAAGCCCCCTGATCGAGTAAAACAAAGTCCCTGATCGAGTATAACAAAGTCCCCTGATCGAGTATAACAAAGTCCCATGGTCCAGTATAACAAAGTCCCCTTATCGAATATAACAAAGTCCCCTGATCGAGTATAACAAAGGCCCCTGATCGAGTATAACAAAGTCCCCTGATCGAGTATACAGAGTCCGCTGATCGAGTATAACAAAGTCCCCTGATCGAGTATAACAAAGTCCCCTGATCGGGTATAACAAGGGCCCCTGATCGAGTATAACAAAGGCCCCTCATCGAGTATAACAAAGTCCCATGGTCGAGTATAACAAAGTCCCCTCATCGAATTTAACAAAGTCCCCTGATCGAGTATTACAAAGTCCCCTGATCGAGGAGAACAAAGTCCCCTGATCGAGTGTAACAAATTCCCCTACACGATTATAACACAGGCTACTGATCGAGTATAACAAAGTTTCCTGATCGAGTAAAACAAAGCCCTTTGATCGAGTATAACAAAGTCCCCTGATCGAGTCAAACAAGGTCCCTGATCGAGTATAACAAAGCCCCTTGATCGAGTATAACAAAGTTCCCTGATCGAGTATAACAAAGCCCCCTGATCGAGTATAACAAAGTCCCCCTGATCGAGTATAACAAAGCCCCCTGATTGAGTATAAGAAAGGCCCCTGATCGAGTTTAACAAAGGCCCCTGATCGAGTATAACAAAGACCCCTGGCCGAGTATAACAAAGTCCCCTGATCGAGAATAACAAAGTCTCCTCATCGAGTTTAACAAAGTCCTCTAATCGAGAATAACAAAGGCCTTTGATCGAGTTTAACAAAGGCCCCTGTACGAGTATAATAAAGGCCTCTAAAAGAGTATAACAAAGGCCACTGATCGAGTGTAACAAAGTCCCATGATACAGTATAAAAAGTCCCCTTATCGAATATAACAAAGTCCCCTGATCGAGTATAACAAAGGCCCCTCATCTAGTATAACAAAGTCCCCTGATCGAGTATTACTGAGTCCCCTGATCGAGTATAACAAAGTCCTCTGATCGAGTATAACAAAGTCCCCTTATCGGGTATAACAAGGGCCCCTGATCGAGTATAACAAAGGCCCCTCATCGAGTATAACAAAGTCCCACGGTCGAGTATAACAAAGTCCCATCATCGAATATAACAAAGTCCATTGATCGAGTATAACAATGTCCCCTGATCGAGTATAACAAAGTCCCCTGATCGAGTATACTGAGTCCCCTGATCGAGTATAACAAAGTCCTCTGATCGAGTATAACAAAGTCCCCTTATCGGGTATAACAAGGGCCCCTCATCGAGTATAACAAAGGCCCCTCATCGAGTATAACAAAGTCCCACGGTCGAGTATAACAAAGTCCCATCATCGAATATAACAAAGTCTATTGATCGAGTATATCAAAGCCCCCTCATCAAGTATAACAAAGGCCCCTAATCGAGTATAACAAAGACCCCTGGTCGAGTATAACAAAGTTCCCTAATCGAATATAACAAAGGCCCCTGATCGAGTATAAAAAAGGCCACTGATCGAGTATAACAAAGTCCCCTGATCGAGTATAACAAAGTCCCCTCATCGAATATAACAAAGTCCCCTGATCGAGTATTACAAAGTCCCCTAATCGAGGAGAACAAAGTCCCCTGATCGAGTGTAACAAAGTCCCCTGCACGATATATAACAAAGGCTACTGATCGAGTATAACAAAGTTTCCTGATCGAGTAAAACAAAGCCCTTTGATCGGGTATAACAAAGTCCCCTGATCGAGTAAAACAAAGTCCCCTGATTGAGTATAACAAAGGCCCCTGATCGAGTTTAACAAAGGCCCCTGATCGAGTATAACAAAGTCCCCTGGTCGAGTATAACAAAGGCCCCTGATCGAATATAACAAAGGCGCCTGAACGAGTATAACAAAGGCCCCTGATTGAATATAACAAAGTTCCCTGATCGAGTATAACAAAGCCCCCTGATCGAGAATAACAAAGTCCCCCTCATCGAGAATAACAAAGTTTCCTGATCGAGTAAAACAAAGCCCCCTGATCGAGTATAACAAAGTCCCCTGATCAAGTATAACAAAGTCCCCTGATTTAGTATAACAAAGGCTCCTGATCGAGTATAAAAAAGACCCCTGGCCGAGTATAACAAAGTCCCCTGATCGAGTGTAACAAATGCCCCTCATCGAGTATAACAACAGCGTCTCTTGATCGAGTATAACAAAGTCCCCTGATCGAGTATAACAAAGCCCCCTGATCGAGTAAAACAAAGTCCCCTGATCGAGTATAACAAACTCCCCTGATCGAGTATAACAAAGTCTCCTCATCGAGTTTAACAAACTCCTCTAATCGAGAATAACAAAGGCCTTTGATCGAGTTTAACAAAGGCCCCTGTTCGAGTATAACAAAGGCCTCTAAAAGAGTAAAACAAATGCCACTGATCGAGTGTAACAAAGTCCCATGATTCAGTATAACAAAGTCCCCTTATCGAATATAACAAAGTCCCCTAATCGAGAATAACAAAGGCCCCTGATCTAGTATAACAAAGTCCCCTGATCGAGTATTACTCAGTCCCCTGATCGAGTATAACAAAGTCCTCTGATCAAGTATAACAAAGTCCCCTGATCGGGTATAACAACGGCCCCTGATCGAGTATAACAAAGGCCCCTCATCGAGTATAACAAATTCCCATGGTCGAGTATAACAAAGTCCCCTCATCGAATATAACAAAGTCCCCTGATCGTGTACAACAAAGTCCCCTGATCGAGAAGAACAAAGTCACCTGATCGAGTGTAAGAAAGTCCCCTGCACGATTATAACAAAGGCCCCTGAACGAGTATAACAAAGTTCCCAGATCGAGTATAACAATGCCCCTTGATCGAGTATAACAAAGGCCCCTGATCGAGTTTAACAAAGGCCCCTGATCGAGTATAACAAAGTCCCCTGATCGAGTATTACAGAGTCCCTTGATCGAGTATAACAGAGTCCCCTCATCAAGTATAACAAAGGCCCCTCATCGAGTATAACAAAGTCCCATGATCCAGTATAACAAAGTCCCCTTTATCGAATATAAATAAAGGCCCCTGATCGAGTATAACAAAGTCCCCTGTTCGAGTATAACAAATGCCCCTGATCGAATATAACAAAGGCGCCTGAACGAGTATAACAAAGTCCCCTCATCAAGTATAACAAAGTCCCCTGATCGGGTATAACAAGGGCCCCTGATCGAGTATAACAAAGGCTCCTCATCGAGTATAACAAAGGCTCCTCATCGAGTATAACAAAGTCCCATGGTCGAATATAACAAAGTCCCCTCATCGAATATAACAAAGTCCCCTGATCGAGTATTACAAAGTCCCCTGATCGAGGAGAACAAAGTCCCCTGATCGAGTATAAGAAAGGCCCCTGATCGAGTATAACAAAGTCACCTGATCGAATATAATAAAGCCCCCTGATCGAGTAAAACAAAGTCCCCTGATCGAGTATAACAAACTCCCCTGATCGAGTATAACAAAGTCTCCTCATCGATTTTACAAAGTTCTCATATCGAGAATAACAAAGGCCTTTGATCGAGTTTAACAAAGGTCCCTGTTCGAGTATAACAAAGGCCTCTAAAAGAGTATAACAAAGGCCACTGATCGAGTATAACAAAGCCCCCTCATCAAGTATAACAAAAGCCCCTGATCGATTATAACAAAGTCCCCAGGTCGAGTATAACAAAGGCCACTGATCGAGTATAACAAAGTCCCCTGATCGAGTATAACAAAGCCCCCTGATCAAGTATAACAACGGCCCCTGATCGAGTACAACAAACACCCCTGGCCGAGTATAACAAAGTCCACTAATCGAGTATAACAAATGCCCCTGATCGAGTATAACAAAGGCCCCTGATCGAGTATAAAAAAGTCCCCTGATCGAGTATAACAAAGCCCCCTGATCGAGTAAAACAAAGTCCCTGATCGAGTATAAAACTCCTGATCGAAAAGTATAACAAAAGTCTCCTCATCGAGTTTAACAAAGTCCAATAATCTAGAAATTACAAGGCCCTCATCGAGTATAACAGTGCCCCTGATCGAGAGTAACAAAGTTCCCTGATCGATTATAACAAAGCCCCCTGATCGAGTATAACAAAAGTCCCCCGATCGAGAATAACAAAGTCCCCTGATCGAGTATAACAAAGCCCCTGATCAAGTATAACAATGGCCCCTGATCGAGTATATAACAAACACCCCCTGGCCGAGTATACACAAAGTCCCTTGATCGAGTATAACAATGCCCTGATCGAGTATAAAGGCCTACCGATCGCATAAACAAAGTCCCCTGATCGAGTATAACAAAGCCCCCTGATCGAGCAAAACAAAGTCCTGATCGAGTATAACAAACTCCCCTGATCGAGTATAACAAAGTCTCCTCATCGAGTTTAACAAAGTCCAATAATCGAGAATTACAAAGGCCCCTCATCGAGTATAACAAAGTCTCCTGATCGAGTGTAACAAAGTCCCCTGCACGATTATAACAGAGGCTACTGATCGAGTATAACAAAGTTTCCTTATCGAGTAAAACAAAGCCCCCTCATCGGGTATAACAAAGTCCCCTGATTGAGTATAACAAAGCCCCCTGATGGAGTATAACAAAGTCCCCCTGATCGAGAATAACAAAGTCCGATGATCGAGTATAACAAAGCCCCCTGATCAAGTATAACAAAGGCCCCTGAATGAGTATAACAAAGACCCCTGGCCGAGTATAACAAAGTCCCCTGATCGAGTATAACAAAGGCCCCTGATCGAGAATAACAAAGGGCCTAGATCGAGTATAACAATGTCCCCTGATCGAGTATAACAAAGCCGCCTGATCGAGTAAAACAAAGTCACCTGATCGAGTATAAAGAACTCCCCTGATCGAGTATAACAAAGTCTCCTCATCGAGTTTAACAAAGTCCTCTAATCGAGAATAACAAAGGCCGTTGTACGAGTTTAACAAAGGCCCCTGTTCGAGTATAACAAAGGCCTCCAAAATCGTATAACAAAGGCCACTGATCGAGTATAACAAAGTCCCCTGATCGAGTATTACAGAGTCCCTTGATCGAGTATAACAGAGTCCCCTCATCAAGTATAACAAAGGCCCCTCATCGAGTAAAACAAAGTCCCATGATCCAGTATAACAAAGTCCCCTTATCGAATATAACAAAGTCCCCTGATCGAGTATAACAAAGGCCCCTAATCGAGTATAACAAAGTCCCCTCACCGAGTATTACAGAGTCCTCTGATCGAGTATAACAAAGTCCCCTCATCGAGTATAACAAAGCCCCCTGATCGGGTATAACAAGGGCCCTTGATCGAGTATAACAAAGGCTCCTCATCGAGTATAACAAAGTCCCATGGTCAAGTATAACAAAGACCCCTCATCGAATATAACAAAGTCCCCTGATCGAGTATTACAAAGTCCCCTGATCGAGGAGAACAAAGTCACCTGATCGAGTGTAACAAAGTCCCCTGCACGATTATAACAAAGGCCCCTGATCGAGTATAACAAAGTTCCCAGATCGAGTATAACAATGCCCCTTTATCGAGTATAACAAAGGCCCCTGATCGAGTATAACAAAGTCCCCTGGTCGAGTAAAACAAATGCCCCTGATCGAATATAACAAAGGCGCCTGAACGAGTATAACAAAGGCCCCTGATCGAGTATAACAAAGTTCCCTGATCGAGTATAACAAAGCCCCCTGATCGAGTATAACAAAGTACCCCTCATCGAGAATAACAAATTCCCATGATCGAGTATAAGAAAGCCCCCTCATCAAGTATAACAAAGGCCCCTGATCGAATTATAAGAAAGACCCCTGGTCGAGTATAACAAAGTTCCCTAATCGAGTATATCAAAGGCACCTGATCGAGTATAAAAAAGGCCCCTAATCGAGTATAACAAAGTCCCCTGATCGAGTATAACAAAGCCCCCTGATTGAGTAAAACAAACTCTCCTGATCGAGTATAACAAAGCCTCCTGATCGAGTAAAACAATGTCCCCTGATCGAGAATGACAAAGCCCCCTGATGGGGTATAACAAAGTCCCCCTGATCGAGAATAACAAAGTCCCCTGATCGAGTATAACAATGCCCCCTGATCAAGTATAACAAAGGCCCCAGAATGAGTATAACAAAGACCCCTGCCCGAGTATAACAAAGTCCCCTGATCGAGTATAACAAAGGCCCCTCATCGAGTATAACAAAGGCCCCTGATCGAGTATAACAAAGTGCCCTGATCGAGTATAACAAAGCCCCATGATCGAGTAAAACAAAGTCCCCTGATCGAGTATAAAGAACTCCCCTGATCGAGTATAACAAAGTCTCCTCATTGAGTTTAACAAAGTCCTCTAATCGAGAATAACAAAGGCCTTTGATCGAGTTTAACAAAGGCCCCTGTTCGAGTATAACAAAGGCCTCTAAAAGAGCATAACAAATGCCACTGATCGAGTATAACAAAGTCCCATGATCGAGTATTACAGAGTCCCTTGATCGAGTATAACAGAGTCCCCTCATCGAGTATAACAAAGGCCCCTCATCGAGTATAACAAAGTCCCATGATACAGTATAACAAAGTCCCCTTATCGAATATAACAAAGTCCCCTGATCGAGTATAACAAAGTTTCCTGATCGAGTAAAAGAAAGCCCCCTCATCGGGTATAACAAAGTCCCCTGATCGATTATAACAAAGCCCCCTGATGGGGTATAACAAAGCCCCCCTGATCGAGAATAACAAAGTCCCCTGATCGAGTATAACAAAGCCCCCTGATCAAGTATAACAAAGGCCCCTGAATGAGTATAACAAAGACCCCTGGCCGAGTATAACAAAGTCCCCTGATCGAGTATAACAAAGGCCCCTGATCGATAATAACAAAGGGCCTAGATCGAGTATAACAATGTCCCCTGATCGAGTATAACAAAGCCGCCTGATCGAGTAAAACAAAGTCACCTGATCGAGTATAAAGAACTCCCCTGATCGAGTATAACAAAGTCTCCTCATCGAGTTTAACAAAGTCCTCTAATCGAGAATAACAAAGGCCGTTGTACGAGTTTAACAAAGGCCCCTGTTCGAGTATAACAAAGGCCTCCAAAAGAGTATAACAAAGTCCCCTGATCGAGTATTACAGAGTCCCTTGATCGAGTATAACAGAGTCCCCTCATCAAGTATAACAAAGGCCCCTCATCGAGTATAACAAAGTCCCCTGATCGGGTATAACAAGGGCCCTTGATCGAGTATAACAAAGGCTCCTCATCGAGTATAACAAAGTCCCATGGTCGAGTATAACAAAGACCCCTCATCGAATATAACAAAGTCCCCTGATCGAGAATTACAAAGTCCCCTGATCGAGGAGAACAAAGTCACCTGATCGAGTGTAACAAAGTCCCCTGCACGATTATAACAAAGGCCCCTGATCGAGTATAACAAAGTTCCCAGATCGAGTATAACAATGCCCCTTGATCGAGTATAACAAAGGCCCCTGATCGAGAATATCAAAGTCCCCTTGTCGAGTATAACAAATGCCCCTGATCGAATATAACAAAGGCGCCTGAACGAGTATAACAGCGCCCTGATCAGAGTATAACAAAGTTCCCTGATCGAGTATAACAGCCTCGTGATCGAGTATAACAGCAATTTCACGAGAATAACAATACAATTCTATGATCGAGTATAACAATGCCCCCTCATCAAGTATAACAAAGGCCCCTGATCGAGTATAACAAAGACCCCTGGTCGAGTATAACAACGTTCCCTAATCGAGTATAACAAAGGCCCCTGATCGAGTATAAAAAAGGCCCCTGATCGAGTATAGCAAAGTCCCCTGATCGAGTATAACAAAGCCCCCTGATCGAGTAAACCATGTCCCCTGATCGAGTAACAGTTCTGATCGGGAAAGTATAACAAAGCCCCCTGATCGAGTATAACAAAGTCCCCCTGATCGAGAATAACAAAGTCCCCTGATCGAGTTTAACAAAGCCCCCTGATCAAGTATAACAACGGCCCCTGATCGAGTATAACAAACACCCTTGGCCGAGTATAGCAAAGTCCCCTGATCGAGTATAACAAATGCCCCTGATCGAGTATAACAAAGGCCCCTGATCGAGTATAACAAAGTCCCCTGATCGAGTATAACAAAGCCCCCTGATCGAGTAAAACAAAGTCCCCTGATCGAGTATAACAAACTCCCCTGATCGAGTATAACAAAGTCTCCTCATCGAGTTTAACAAAGTCCAATAATCGAGAATTACAAAGGCCCCTCATCGAGTATAACAAAGTCCCCTGATCGAGTGTAACAAAGCCCCTGATGGGGTATAACAAAGTCCCCTGATCGAGTATAACAAAGTCCCCTGATCGAGTATAACAAAGCCCCCTGATCGAGTAAAACAAAGTCCCCTGATCGAATATAAAGAACTCCCCTGATCGAGTATAACAAAGTCTCCTCATCGAGTTTAACAAAGTCCTCTAATCGAGAATAACAAAGGCCGTTGTACGAGTTTAACAAAGGCCCCTGTTCGAGTATAACAAAGGCCTCCAAAAGAGTATAACAGAGTCCCCTCATCAGGTATAACAAAGGCCCCTCATCGAGTATAACAAAGTCCCATGATCCAATATAACAAAGTCCCCTTATCGAATATAACAAAGTCCCCTGATCGAGTATAACAAAGGCCCCTAATCGAGTATAACAAAGTCCCCTGACCGAGTATTACAGAGTCCCCTGATCGAGTATAACAAAGTCCCCTCATCGAGTATAACAAAGTCCCCTGATCGGGTATAACAAGGGCCCTTGATCGAGTATAACAAAGGCTCCTCATCGAGTATAACAAAGTCCCATGGTCGAGTATAACAAAGACCCCTCATCGAATATAACAAAGTCCCCTGATCGAGTATTACAAAGTCCCCTGATCGAGGAGAACAAAGTCACATGATCGAGTGTAACAAAGTCCCCTGCACGATTATATCAAAGGCCCCTGATCGAGTATAACAAAATTTCCAGATCGAGTATAACAATGCCCCTTGATCGAGTATAACAAAGGCCCCTGATCGAGTTTAACAAAGGCCCCTGATCGAGTATAACAAAGTCCCCTGGTCGAGTATAACAAATGCCCTGATCGAATATAACAGTTGGCGCCTGAACGAGACAACAGCGCCCCTGATCGGTATAACAAAGTTCCCGATCGAGTATAACAAAGCCCCTGATCGAGTATAACAGCACTCCTCATCGAGAATAACAAATTCTATTATGATCGAGTATAAAGCCCTCATCAAGTATAACAAAGGCCCCTGATCGAGTATAACAAAGGCCCTGGTCGAGCAATAAAGTTCCTTAATCGAGTATAACAAAGGCCCTGATCGAGTATAAAAGGCCCTGATCGAGTATAACAAAGTCCCCTGATCGAGTATAACAAAGCCCCCTGATCGAGTAAAACAAACTCCCCTGATCGAGTATAACAAAGCCCCCTGATCGAGTAAAACAATGTCCCCTGATTGAGAATGACAAGCCCCCTGATGGGGTATAACAAAGTCCCCTTGATCGAGAATAACAAAGTCCCCTAATCGAGTATAACAAAGCCCCCTGATCAAGTATAACAAAGGCCCCAAAATGAGTATAACAAAGACCCCTGGCCGAGTATAACAAAGTCCCCTGATCGAGTATAACAAAGGCCCCTGATCGAGTATAAGAAAGGCCCCTGATCGAGTATAACAAAGTGCCCTGATCGAGTATAACAAAGCCCCATGATCGAGTAAAACAAAGTCCCCTGATCGAGTATAAAGAACTCCCCTGATCGAGTATAACAAAGTCTCCTCATCGAGTTTAACAAAGTCCTCTAATCGAGAATAACAAAGGCCTTTGATCGAGTTTAACAAAGGCCCCTGTTCGAGTATAACAAAGGCCTCTAAAAGAGTATAACAAAGGCCACTGATCGAGTATAACAAAGTCCCATGATCGAGTATTACAGAGTCCCTTGATCGAGTATAACAGAGTCCCCTCATCGAGTATAACAAAGGCCCCTCATCGAGTATAACAAAGTTCCATGATCCAGTATAACAAAGTCACCTTATCGAATATAACAAAGTCCCCTGATCGAGTATAACAAAGTTTCCTAATCGAGTAAAACAAAGCCCCCTCATCGGGTATAACAAAGTCCCCTGATCGAGTATAACAAAGCCCCCTGATGGGGTATAACAAAGCCCCCCTGATCGAGAATAACAAAGTCCCCTGATCGAGTATAACAAAGCCCCCTGATCAAGTATAACAAAGGCTCCTGAATGAGTATAACAAAGACCCCTGGCCGAGTATAACAAAGTCCCCTGATCGAGTATAACAAAGGCCCCTGATCGAGAATAACAAAGGCCCCTCGATCGAGTATATAATAAAGTTCCTGATCGAGTATAAGTAACAAAAGCCCCCTGATCGAGTATATAAAGAACTCCCTGATCGAGTATAACAAAGTCTCCTATCGAGTTTAACAAAGTCCTCTAATCGAGAATAACAACAGCGCCGTTGTATGAGTTTAACAAAGGCCGCTGTCTGAGTATAACAAAGGCCTCCAAAGAGTATAACAAAGGCCACTGATCGAGTATAACAAAGTCCCTGATCGAGTATAAATGTTACCCATAATCGAGTATAATGTCCCTGATCGAGTATTACAGAGTCCCCTGATCGAATATAACAAAGTCCCATGATCGAGTATAACAAAGTCCCCTGATCGAGTATAACAAAGTCCCCTGATCAAGTATAACAAAGTCCCCTGAACGATTATAACAAAGGCTCCTCATCGAGTATAACAAAGTTTCCTGATCGAATAAAACAAAGCCCCCTGATCGAGTATAACAAAGTCCCCTGATCAAGTATAACAAAGTCCCCTGATTGAGTATAACAAAGGCCCCTGATCGAGTTTAACAAAAGCCCCTGATCGAGTATAACAGAGTCCCCAGGTCGAGTATAACAAATGCCCCTGATCGAATATAACAAAGGCCCCTTATCGAATATAACAAAGGCGCCTGAACGAGTATAACAAAGTTCCCTGATCGAGTATAACAAAGCCCCTTGATCGAGTATAACAAAGTCCCCTGATCGAGTATTACAGAGTCTCCTGATCGAGTATAACAAAGCCCCATGATCGAGTATAACAAAGTACCCTGATCGGGTATAACAAGGGCCCCTGTTCGAGTATTACAAAGTCTCCTGATCGAGGAGAACAAAGTCCCCTGATCGAGTATAAAAAAGTCCCCTGAACGATTATAACAAAGGCCCCTGATCGAGTATAACAAAGTTTCCTGATCGAGTAAAACAAAGCCCCCTGATCGAGAATAACAAAGTCCCCTGATCGAGTATAAGAAAGTCCCCTGATTGAGTATAAAAAAGTCCCCTGAGCGAGTATAACAAACTCCCCTCATCGAGTATAACAAAGTCACCTCATCGAGTTTAACAAAGTCCTCAAATCGAGAATAACAAAGGCCTTTGATCGAGTTTAACAAAGGCCCCTGTTTGAGTATAACAAAGGCCTCTAAAAGAGTATAACAAAGGCCACTGATCGAGTATAACAAAGTCCCCTGATCGAGTATTACAGTCACCTAATCGAGTATAACAAAGTCCCCTGAACGATTATAACAAAGGCTCCTCATCGAGTATAACAAAGTTTCCTGATCGAGTAAAACAAAGCCCCCTGACCGAGTATAACAAAGTCCCCGAATCAAGTATAACAAAGTCCCCTGATTGAGTATAACAAAGGCCCCTGATCGAGTTTAACAAAAGCCCCTGATCGAGAATAACAAAGTCCCCAGGTCGAGCATAACAAGGGCCCCTGATCGAATATAACAAAGGCCCCTGATCGAATATAACAAAGGCGCCTGAACGAGTATAAGAAAGTTCCCTGATCGAGTATAACAAAGCCCCTTCATCGAGTATAACAAAGTCCCCGTGATCGAGAATAACAAAGTCCCCTGATCGAGTATAACAAAGCCCCCTGATTAAGTATAACAAAGGCCCCTCATCGAGTATAGGAAAGACCCCTGGTCGAGTATAACAAAGTCCCCTTGACGAGTATAACAAAGGCCCCTGATTTAGTATAACAAAGGCCCCTGATCGAGTGTAACAAAGTCCCTCATCGAGTATAACAAAGCCCCCTGATCGAGCAAAACAGTCCCATGATAGAATATAACAAACTCCTGATCGAGAATAACAAAGTCTCCCATCGAATATAACAGTCCCTGATCGAGTATAACAGTCCTCGATCGAGGAGAAATGGAAGTCCTGATCGAGTATAACAAAGTCCCCTGAACGATTATAACAAAGGCCCCTCATCGAGTATAACAAAGTTTCCTGATCGAGTAAAACAAAGCCCCCGCATCGAGGATAACAAAGTTCCCTGATCGAATATAGCAAAGTCCCCTGATTGAGTATATCAAAGTTCCCTAATCGAGTAAAACAAAGCCCCCTGATCGAGTAAAACAAAGTCCCCTGATCGAGTAAAACAAAAAACCCTGATCGAGTATTACAAAGGCCTTTGATCGAGTATAGCAAAGTCCCCTGATCGAGTATTACAGAATCCCCGGATCGAGTATAACACAGTCCCCTCATCGAGTATAACAAAGGCCCCTGATCGAATATTACAAAGTCCCATGATCCAGTATAACAAAGTCCCCTTATCAAATATAACAAAGTCCCCTGATCGAGTATACCAAAGCCCCCTGTTGAGGTATAACAAATTCCCCTGATCGAGAATAACAAATTCCCCTGTCGAGTATAACAAAGCCCCCTGATCAAGTATAACAAAGGCCCCTGAATGAGTATAACAAAGACCCCTGGCCGAGTATAACAAAGTCCCCTGATCGAGTATAACATATTCCCCTGATCGAGAATAACAAATTCCCCAGATCGAGTATAACAAAGCCCCCTAATCAAGTATAACAAAGGCCCCTAAATGATAATAACAAAGACCCCTGGCCGAGTATAACAAAGGCCCCTGATCGAGTATAACAAAGTCCCCTGATCGAGTAAAACAAAGTCCCCTGATCGAGTATAAATAACTCCCCTGATCGAGTATAACAAAGTCTCCTCATCGAATTTAACAAAGTCCTCTAATCGAGAATAACAAAGGCCTTTGATCGAGTTTAACAAAGGCCCCTGTTCGAGTATAACAAAGGCCTCTAAAAAAGTATAACAAATGCCACTGATCGAGTATAACAAAGTCCCCTGATCGAGTATTACAGAGTCCCTTGTTCGAGTATAACAAAGGCCCCTGATCGAGTATTACAGAGTCCCCTGATCGAGTATAACAAAGTCCCCTGATCGAGTATAACAAAGTCCCCTGATCGGGTATAAAAAGGGCCCCTCATCGAGTATAACAACGGCCCCTCATCGAGTATAACAAAGTCCCATGGTCGAGTATAACAAAGTCCCCTCATCGAATATAACAAAATCCCATGATCGAGTATTACAAAGTCCCCTGATCGAGGAGAACAAAGTCCCCTGATCGAGTGTAACAAAGTCCCCTGCACGATTATAACAAAGGCTAATGATCGAGGATAACAAAGTTTCCTAATCGAGTAAAACAAAGCCCCCTGATCGAGTATAACAAAGGCCCCTGATCGAATTTAACAAAGGCTCCTGATCGAGTATAACAAAGTCCCCTGATCGAGTATAACAAAGGCCCCTGATCGAAGATAACAAAGACGCCTGAACGAGTATAACAAAGGCCCCTGATCGAGTATAACAAAGCCCCCTGATCGAGTATAACAAAGTACCCCTCATCGAGAATAACAAATTCCCATGATCGAGTATAACAAAGCCCCCTCATCAAGTATAACAAAGGCCCCTAATCGAGTATAACAAAGACCCCTGGTCGAGTATAACAAAGTTCCCTAATCGAGTATAACAAAGTCCCCTGAGCGAGTATATCAAACTCCCCTCATCGAGTATAACAAAGTCACCTCATCGAGTTTAACAAAGTCCTCAAATCGAGAATAACAAAGGCCTTTGATCGAGTTTAACAATGGCCCCTGTTCGAGTATAACAAAGGCCCTTAAAAGATTATAACAAATGCCACTGATCGAATATAACAAAGTCCCCTGATCGAGTATCACAGTCACCTAATCGAGTATAACAGAGTCCCCTTATCGAATATAACAAAGTCCCCTGATCGAGTATAACAAAGTCCCCTGATCGAGTATAACAAAGTCTCCTGATCGAGTATAACAAAGTCCCCTGAACGATTATAACAAAGGCTCCTCATCGAGTATAACAAAGTTTCCTGATCGAGTAAAACAAAGCCCCCTGATCGAGTATAACAAAGTCCCCTGATCAAGTATATCAAAGTTCCCTAATCGAGTAAAACAAAGCCCCCTGATCGAGTAAAACAAAGTCCCCTGATCGAGTAAAACAAAAAACCCTGATCGAGTATAACAAAGGCCTTTGATCGAGTATAACAAAGTCCCCTGATCGAGTATTACAGAATCCCCGGATCGAGTATAACACAGTCCCCTCATCGAGTATAACAAAGGCCCCTGATCGAATATTACAAAGTCCCATGATCCAGTATAACAAAGTCCCCTTATCAAATATAACAAAGTCCCCTGATCGAGTATAACAAAGCCCCCTGTTGGGGTATAACAAATTCCCCTGATCGAGAATAACAAATTCCCCTGATCGAGTATAACAAAGCCCCCTGATCAAGTATAACAAAGGCCCCTGAATGAGTATAATAAAGACCCCTGGCCGAGAATAACAAAGTCCCCTGATCGAGAATAACAAATTCCCCAGATCGAGTATAACAAAGCCCCCTAATCAAGTATAACAAAGGCCCCTAAATGATAATAACAAAGGCCCCTAAATGATAATAACAAAGACCCCTGGCCGAGTATAACAAAGGCCCCTGATCGAGTATAACAAAGTCCCCTGATCGAGTAAAACAAAGTCCCCTGATCGAGTATAAATAACTCCCCTGATCGAGTATAACAAAGTCTCCTCATCGAATTTAACAAAGTCCTCTAATCGAGAATAACAAAGGCCTTTGATCGAGTTTAACAAAGGCCCCTGTTCGAGTATAACAAAGGCCTCTAAAAAAGTATAACAAATGCCACTGATCGAGTATAACAAAGTCCCCTGATCGAGTATTACAGAGTCCCTTGTTCGAGTATAACAACGGCCCCTGATCGAGTATTACAGAGTCCCCTGATCGAGTATAACAAAGTCCCCTGATCGAGTATAACAAAGTCCCCTGATCGGGTATAAAAAGGGCCCCTGATCGAGTATAACAACGGCCCCTCATCGAGTATAACAAAGTCCCATGGTCGAGTATAAAAAAGTCCCCTCATCGAATATAACAAAATCCCATGATCGAGTATTACAAAGTCCCCTGATCGAGGAGAACAAAGTCCCCTGATCGAGTGTAACAAAGTCCCCTGCACGATTATAACAAAGGCTACTGATCGAGTATAACAAAGTTTCCTGATCGAGTATAACAAAGCCCCTTCATCGAGTATAACAAAGTCCCCCTGATCGAGTATAACAAAGTCCCCTGATCGAGTATAACAAAGCCCCCTAATCAAGTATATCAAAGGCCCCTGATCGAGTATAACAAAGTCCCCTGATCGAGTATAGCAAAGCCCCCTGATCGAGTAAAACAAAGTCCCATGATCGAGTATAACAAACTTCCCTGATCAAGTATAACAAAGTCTCCTCATCGAATATAACAAAGTCCCCTGATTGAGTATAACAAAGTCCCCTGATCGTGGAGAACAAAGTCCCCTGATCGAGTATAACAAAGTCCCCTGAACGATTATAACAAAGGCCCCTGATCGAGTATAACACAGTTTCCTGATCGAGTAAAACAAAGCCCCCTGATCGAGTATAACAAAGTCCTCTGATCGAGTATAACAAAGTCCAACAATTGAGTATAACAAAGTTCCCTAATCGAGTAAAACAAAGCCCCCTTATCGAGTAGAACAAAGTCCCCTGATCGAGTATAACAAAGTCCCCTGAACGATTATAACAAAGGCCCCTGATCGAGTATAACAAAGTTTCCTGATCGAGTAAAACAAAGCCTCCTGATCGAGTATAACAAAGTCCCCTGATCGAGTATAACAAAGTCCCCTGATTGAGTATATCAAAGTTCCCTAATCGAGTATAAAAAAGTCCCCTGAGCGAGTATAACAAACTCCCCATATCGAGTATAACAAAGTCACCCATCGAGTTTAACAAAGTCCTCAAATCGAGAATAACAAAGGCCTTTGATCGAGTTTAACAAAGGCCCCTGTTCGAGTATAACAAAGGTCTCTAAAAGAGTATAACAAAGGCCACTGATCGAGTATAACAAAGTCCCATGATCCAATATAACAAAGTCCCCTTATCGAATATAACAAAGTCCCCTGATCGAGTATAACAAAGGCCCCTGATCTAGTATAACAAAGTCCCCTGATCGAGTATTACAGAGTCCCCAGATCGAGTATAACAAAGTCCTCTGATCGAGTATAACAAAGTCCCCTGATCGGGTATAACAAGGGCCCCTGATCGAGTATAACAAAGGCCCCTCATCGAGTATAACAAAGTTCCATGGTCGAGTATAACAAAGTCCCCTCATCGAATATAACAAAGTCCCCTGATCGAATATAACAAAGTCCCCTGATCGAGGAGAACAAAGTCCCCTGATCGAGTGTAACAAAGTCCCCTGCACGATTTTAACAAAGCCCCCTGATCGAGTATAACAAAGGCCCCTCATCGAGTTTAACAAAGGCCCATGATCGAGTATAACAAAGTCCCCTGGTCGAGTATAACAAAGGCCCCTGATCGATTATAACAAAGGCGCCTGAACGAGTATAACAAAGGCCCCTGATCGAGTATAACAAAGTTCCCTGATCGAGTATAACAAAGCCCCCTGATCGAGTATAACACAGTACCCCTTATCGAGAATAACAAATTCCCATGATCGAGTATAACAAAGCCCCCTCATCAAGTATAACAAAGGCCCCTTATCGAGTATAACAAAGACCCCTGGTCGAGTATAACAAAGTTCCCTAATCGAGTATAACAAAGTCCCCTGAGCGAGTATAACAAAGTCCCTCATCGAGTTTAACAAAGTCACCTCATCGAGTTTAACAAAGTCCTCAAATCGAGAATAACAAAGGCCTTTGATCGAGTTTAACAAAGGCCCCTGTTCGAGTATAACAAAGGCCTCTAAAAGAGTATAACAAAGGCCACTGATCGAGTATAACAAAGTCCCCTGATCGAGTATTACAGTCACCTAATCGAGTATAACAGAGTCCCCTTATCGAATATAACAAAGTCCCCTGATCGAGTATAACAAAGTCCCCTGATCGAGTATAACAAAGTCCACTGAACGATTATAACAAAGGCTCCTCATCGAGTATAACAAAGTTTCCTGATCGAGTAAAACAAAGCCCCCTGATCGAGTAAAACAAAGTCCCCTAATTAAGTATAACAAAGTTCCCTGATTGAGTATAACAAAGGCCCCTGATCGAGTTTAACAAAAGCCCCTGATCGAGTATAAAAAAGTCCCCAGGTCGAGCATAACAAGGGCCCCTGATCGAATATAACAAAGTCCCCTGATCGAGTATAACAAAGTCCCATGATTGAGTATAAGAAAGTTCCCTGATCGAGTATAACAAAGCCCCTTCATCGAGTATAACAAAGTCCCCCTAATCCAGAATAACAAAGTACCCTGATCGAGTATAACAAAGCCCCCTAATCAAGTATAACAAAGGCCCCTCATCGAGTATAAGAAAGACCCCTGGTCGAGTATAACAAAGTCCCCTGACCGAGTATCACAAAGGCCCCTGATTTAGTATAACAAAGGCCCCTGATCGAGTATAACAAAGTCCCCTCATCGAGTATAACAAAGCCCCCTGATCGAGTAAAACAAAGTCCCATGATCGAGTATAACAAACTCCCCTGATCGAGTGTAACAAAGTCTCCTCATCGAATATAACAAAGTCCCCTGATCGAGTATAACAAAGTCCCCTAATCGAGGAGAACAAAGTCCCCTGATCGAGTATAACAAAGTCCCCTGAACGATTATAACAAAGGCCCCTCATCGAGTATAACAAAGTTTCCTGATCGAGTAAAACAAAGCCCCCGCATCGAGTATAACAAAGTCCCCTGATCGAGTATAACAAAGTCCCCTAATTGAGTATATCAAAGTTCCCTAATCGAGTAAAACAAAGCCCCCTGATCGAGTAAAACAAAGTCCCCTGATCGAGTAAAACAAAAAACCCTGATCGAGTATAACAAAGGCCTTTGATCGAGTATAACAAAGTCCCCTGATCGAGTATTACAGAATCCCCGGATCGAGTATAACACAGTCCCCTCATCGAGTATAACAAAGGCCCCTGATCGAATATTACAAAGTCCCATGATCCAGTATAACAAAGTCCCCTTATCAAATATAACAAAGTCCCCTGATCGAGTATACCAAAGCCCCCTGTTGGGTATAACAAATTCCCCTGATCGAGAATAACAAATTCCCCTGATCGAGTATAACAAAGCCCCCTGATCAAGTATAACAAAGGCCCCTGAATGAGTATAACAAAGACCCCTGGCCGAGTATAACAAAGTCCCCTGATCGAGTATAACAAATTCCCCTGATCGAGAATAACAAATTCCCCAGATCGAGTATAACAAAGCCCCCTAATCAAGTATAACAAAGGCCCCTAAATGATAATAACAAAGCCCCTGGCCGAGTATAATAAAGGCCCCGGATCGAGTATAACAAAGTCCCCTGATCGAGTAAAACAAAGTCCCCTGATCGAGTATAAATAACTCCCCTGATCGAGTATAACAAAGTCTCCTCATCGAATTTAACAAAGTCCTCTAATCGAGAATAACAAAGGCCTTTGATCGAGTTTAACAAAGGCCCCTGTTCGAGTATAACAAAGGCCTCTAAAAAAGTATAACAAATGCCACTGATCGAGTATAACAAAGTCCCCTGATCGAGTATTACAGAGTCCCTTGTTCGAGTATAACAAAGGCCCCTGATCGAGTATTACAGAGTCCCCTGATCGAGTATAACAAAGTCCCCTGATCGAGTATAACAAAGTCCCCTGATCGGGTATAAAAAGGGCCCCTCATCGAGTATAACAACGGCCCCTCATCGAGTATAACAAAGTCCCATGGTCGAGTATAACAAAGTCCCCTCATCGAATATAACAAAATCCCATGATCGAGTATTACAAAGTCCCCTGATCGAGGAGAACAAAGTCCCCTGATCGAGTGTAACAAAGTCCCCTGCACGATTATAACAAAGGCTAATGATCGAGGATAACAAAGTTTCCTAATCGAGTAAAACAAAGCCCCCTGATCGAGTATAACAAAGGCCCCTGATCGAATTTAACAAAGGCTCCTGATCGAGTATAACAAAGTCCCCTGATCGAGTATAACAAAGGCCCCTGATCGAAGATAACAAAGACGCCTGAACGAGTATAACAAAGGCCCCTGATCGAGTATAACAAAGCCCCCTGATCGAGTATAACAAAGTACCCCTCATCGAGAATAACAAATTCCCATGATCGAGTATAACAAAGCCCCCTCATCAAGTATAACAAAGGCCCCTAATCGAGTATAACAAAGACCCCTGGTCGAGTATAACAAAGTTCCCTAATCGAGTATAACAAAGTCCCCTGAGCGAGTATATCAAACTCCCCTCATCGAGTATAACAAAGTCACCTCATCGAGTTTAACAAAGTCCTCAAATCGAGAATAACAAAGGCCTTTGATCGA
Source organism: Homarus americanus (assembly GCF_018991925.1). Classification (NCBI taxonomy): domain Eukaryota; kingdom Metazoa; phylum Arthropoda; class Malacostraca; order Decapoda; family Nephropidae; genus Homarus; species Homarus americanus. Next base: position 50,307 of record NW_024712675.1, read on the forward strand.
GTTTAACAATGGCCCCTGTTCGAGTATAACAAAGGCCCTTAAAAGATTATAACAAATGCCACTGATCGAATATAACAAAGTCCCCTGATCGAGTATCACAGTCACCTAATCGAGTATAACAGAGTCCCCTTATCGAATATAACAAAGTCCCCTGATCGAGTATAACAAAGTCCCCTGATCGAGTATAACAAAGTCTCCTGATCGAGTATAACAAAGTCCCCTGAACGATTATAACAAAGGCTCCTCATCGAGTATAACAAAGTTTCCTGATCGAGTAAAACAAAGCCCCCTGATCGAGTATAACAAAGTCCCCTGATCAAGTATAACAAAGTCCCCTGATTGAGTATAACAAAGGCCCCTGATCGAGTTTAACAAAAGCCCCTGATCGAGTATAACAAAGTCCCCAGGTCGAGTATAACAAAGGCCCCTGATCGAATATAACAAAGGCCCCTCATCGAATATAACAAAGGCGTCTGAACGAGTATAAGAAAGTTCCCTGATCGAGTATAACAAAGCCCCTTCATCGAGTATAACAATGTCCCCCTGATCGAGAATAACAAAGTCCCCTGATCGAGTATAACAAAGCATCCTGATCAAGTATATCAAAGAACCCTGATCGAGTATAACAAAGACCCATGGTCGAGTATAACAAAGCCCCCTGATCGAGTAAAACAAAGTCCCATGATCGAGTATAACAAACTCCCCTGATCAAGTATAACAAAGTCTCCTCATCGAATATAACAAAGTCCCCTGATTGAGTATAACAAAGTCCCCTGAGCGAGGAGAACAAAGTCCCCTGATCGAGTATAACAAAGTCCCCTGAACGATTATAACAAAGGCCCCTGATCGAGTATAACAAAGTTTCCTGATCGAGTAAAACAAAGCCCCCTGATCGAGTATAACAAAGTCCCCTGATCGAGAATAACAAAGTCCCCTCATTAAGTATAACAAAGTTCCCTAATCGAGTAAAACAAAGCCCTCTGATCGAGTAAAACAAAGTCCCCTGATCGAGTATAACAAAGTCCCTGATGATTATAACAAAGGCCCCTGATCGAGTATAACAAAGCTTCTGATCGAGTAAAACAAAGCCCCCTGATCGAGTATAACAAAGTCCCCTGATCGAGAATAACAAAGTCCCCTCATTAAGTATAACAAAGTTCCCTAATCGAGTAAAACAAAGCCCTCTGATCGAGTAAAACAAAGTCCCCTAATCGAGTATAACAAAAAACCCTGATCGAGTATAACAAAGGCCTTTGATCGAGTATAACAAAGTCCCCTGATCGAGTATTACAGAGTCCCCTGATCGAGTATAACACAGGCCCTCATTGAGTATAACAAACTCCCATAATCGAGTATAACAAAGTCCCATGATCCAGTATAACAAAGTCCCCTTATCATATATAACAAAGCCCCCTGATCGAGTATAACAAAGCCCCCTGTTGGGGTATAACAAATTCCCCTGATCGTGAATAACAAATTCCCCTGATCGAGTATAACAAAGCCCCCTGATCAAGTACAACAAAGGCCCCTGATCGAGTATAACAAAGACCCCTGGCCGAGTATAACAAAGTCCCCTGATCAAGTAAAACAAAGGCCCCTGATCGAGTATATCAAAGGCCACTGATCGAGTATATCAAAGTCCCCTGATCGAGTATAACAAAGCCCCCTGATCGAGTAAAACAATGTCCCCTGAACGATTATAACAAAGGCTCCTCATCGAGTATAACAAAGTCCTCTAATCGAGAATAACAAAGGCCCCTGTTCAAGTATAACAAAAGCCTCTAAAAGAGTATAACAAAGGCCACTGATCGAGTATAACAAAGTCCCATGATCCAGTATAACAAAGTCCCATTATCGAATATAACAAAGTCCCCTCATCGATTATAACAAAGGCCCCTGATCTAGTAAAACAAAGTCCCCTGATCGAGTATTATCTGAGTCCCCTGATCGAGTATAACAAAGTCCTCTGATCGAGTATAACAAAGTCCCCTGATCGGGTATAACAAGGGCCCCTGATCGAGTATAACAAAGGCCCCTCATCGAGTATAACAAAGTCCCATGGTCGAGTATAACAAAGTCCCCTCATCGAATATAACAAAGTCGCCTGATCGAGTATAACAAAGTCCCCTGATCGAGGAGAACAAAGTCCCCTCATCGAGTGTAACAAAGTCCCCTGCACGATTATAACAAAGGCTACTAATCGAGTATAACAAAGTTTCCTGATCGAGTAAAACAAAGCCCCCTGATCGAGTATAACAAAGGCCCCTGATAGAGTTTAACAAAGGCCCCTGATCGATTATAACAAAGTCCCCTGGTCGAGTATAACAAATGCCCCTGATCGAATATAACAAAGGCGCCTGAACGAGTATAACAAAGGCTCCTGATTGAGTATAACAAAGTTCCCTGATCGAGTATAACAAAGCCCCCTGATCGAATAAAACAAAGTCCCCTGAGCGAGTATAACAAACTCCCCTCAGCGAGTATAACAAAGTCTCCTCATCGAGTTTAACAAAGTCCTCAAATCGAAAATAATAAAGGCTTTTGATTAAGTTTAACAAAGGCCCCTGTTCGAGTATAACAAAGGCCTCTAAAAGAGTATAACAAAGGCCACTGATCGAATATAACAAAGTCCCCTGATCGAGTATTACAGTCACCTAATCGAGTATAACAGAGTCCCCTTATCGAATATAACAAAGTCCCATGATCGAGTATAACAAAGTCCCATGATCGAGTATAACAAAGTCCCCTGATCAAGTATAACAAAGTCCCCTGAACGATTATAACAAAGGCCCCTGATCGAGTTTAACAAAAGCCCCTGATCGAGTATAACAAAGTCCCCAGGCCGAGTATAACAAAGGCCCCTAATCGAATATAACAAAGGCCCCTCATCGAATATAACAAAGGTTGCCTGAACGAGTATAAGAAAGTTCCCTGATCGAGTATAACAAAGCCCCTTCATCGAGTATAACAAAGTCCCCCTGATCGAGAATAACAAAGTCCCCTGATCGAGTGTAACAAAGCATCCTGATCAAGTATATCAAGGGCCCCCTGATCGAGTATAACAAAGACCCATGGTCGAGTATAACAAAGTCCCCTGATCCAGTATAACAAAGGCCCCTAATTTACTATAACAACGGCCCCTGATCGAGTATAACAAAGTCCCCTGATCGAGTATAACAAAGCCCCCTGATCGAAAAACAAAGTCCCATGATCAGAGTATAACAAACTCCTGATCAAGTATAACAAAGTCTCCTCATCGAATATAACAAAGTCCCTGATTGAGTATAACAAAGTCCCTGATTGGGAGAACAAGGTCCCCCTGATCGAGTATAACAAAGTCCCCTGAACGATTATAACAAAGGCCCCATGATCGAGTATAACAAAGCTTCTGATCGAGTAAAACAAAGCCCCCTGATCGAGTATAACAAAGTCCCCTGATCGGTATAACAAAGTCCCCTGATTGAGTATAACAAAGTTCCCTAATCGAGTAAAACAAAGCCCCCTGATCGAGTAAAACAAAGTCCCCTGATCGAGTATAACAAAAAACCCTGATCGATTATAACAAAGGCCTTTGATCGAGTATAACAAAGTCCCCTGATCGAGTATTACAGAGTCCCTTGATCGAGTATAACACAGGCCCTCATCGAGTATAACAAAGGCCCCTGATCGAGTATAACAAAGTCCCATGCTCCAGTATAACAAAGTCCCCTTATCAAATATAACAAAGCCCCCTGATCGAGTATAACAAAGCCCCCTATTGGGGTATAACAAATTCCTCTGATCGAGAATAACAAATTCCCCTGATCGAGTATAACAAAGCCCCCTGATCAAGTACAACAAAGGCCCCTGATCGAGTATAACAAAGACCCCTGGCCGAGTATAACACAGTCCCCTGATCGAGTAAAACAAAGGCCCCTGATCGAGTATAACAAAGGCCCCTGATCGAGTATAACAAAGTCCCCTGATCGAGTATAACAAAGCCCCCTGATCGAGTAAAACAATGTCCCCTGATCGAGTATAACAAACTCCCCTGATCGAGTATAACAAAGTCTCCTCATCGAGTTTAACAAAGTCCTCTAATCGAGAATAACAAAGGCCCCTGTTAAAGTATAACAAAGGCCTCTAAAAGATTATAACAAAGGCCACTGATCGAGTATAACAAAGTCCCATGATCCAGTATAACAAAGTCCCATTATCGAATATAACAAAGTCACCTGATCGAGTATAACAAAGGCCCCTGATCTAGTAAAACAAAGTCCCCTGATCGAGTATTACTGAGTCCCCTGATCGAGTATAACAAAGTCCTCTGATCGAGTATAACAAAGTCCCCTGATCGGGTATAACAAGGGTCCCTGATCGAGTATAACAAAGGCCCCTCATCGAGTATAACAAAGTCCCATGGTCGAGTATAACAAAGTTCCCTCATCGAATATAACAAAGTCCCCTGATCGAGTATAACAAAGTCCCCTGATCGAGGAGAACAAAGTCCCCTCATCGAGTGTAACAAAGTCCCCTGCACGATTATAACAAAGGCTACTGATCGAGTATAACAAAGTTTCCTGATCGAGTAAAACAAAGCTCCCTGATCGAGTATAACAAAGGCCCCTGATAGAGTTAAACAAAGGCTCCTGATCGAGTATAACAAAGTCACCTGGTCGAGTATAACAAATGCCCCTGATCGAATATAACAAAGGCGCCTGAACGAGTATAACAATGGCTCCTGATCGAGTATAACAAAGTTCCCTGATCGAGTATAACAAAGCCCCCTGATCGAGTAAAACAAAGTCCCTTGAGCGAGTATAACAAACTCCCCTCATCGAGTATAACAAAGTCTCCTCATCGAGTTTAACAAAGTCCTCAAATCGAAAAAAACAAAGGCCTTTGATTGAGTTTAACAAATGACCCCTGTTCGAATATAACAAAGGCCTCTAAAAGAGTATAACAAAGCCCACTGATCGAGTATAACAAAGTCACCTGATCGAGTATTACAGTCACCTAATCGAGTATAACAGAGTCCCCTTATCGAATATAACAAAGTCCCATGATCGAGTATAACAAAGTCCCCTGATCGAGTATAACAAAGTCCCCTGATCAAGTATAACAAAGTCCCCTGAACGATTATAACAAAGGCTCCTCATCGAGTATAACAAAGTTTCCTGATCGAATAAAACAAAGCCCCCTGATCGAGTATAACAAAGTCCCTTGATCAAGTATAACAAAGTCCCCTGATTGAGTATAACAAAGGCCCCTGATCGAGTTTAACAAAAGCCCCAGATCGAGTATAACAAAGTCCCCAGGTCGAGTATAACAAAGGCCCCTCATCGAATATAACAAAGGCCCCTCATCGAATATAACAAACGCGCCTGAAGGAGTATAACAAAGTTCCCTGATCGAGTATAACAAAGCCCCTTGATCGAGTATAACAAAGTCCCCCTGATCGAGACAATAAAGTCCCCTGATCGAGTATAACAAAGCCCCTCATCAAGAATAACAAAGGCCCCTGATCGAGTATAACAAAGACTCTGGTCGAGTATAACAAAGTCCCCTTGATCGAGTATAACATAGCCCCCCATCGAGTAAAAACAAAAGTCCCATGATCGAGTAACAAACTCCCTGATCGAATATGTAACAAAGTCTCCTCATCGAATATAACAAAGCCCCTGATCGAGTATAATGAAAGTCCCCCACCAGGAGAACAAAGTCCTTGACTTATGGTAAACAAAGTCCCCTGAACGATTATAATAAAGGCCCCTGATCGAGTATAACAAAGTTCCCTGATCGGTGCAAAAACAAAGTTCCAGTATATCGAGTATAACAAAGTCCCTGATCGAGTATAACAGTCCCCTGATTGAGTATAACAAAGTCCCCTAATCGAGTAAAAACAAAGCCCCCTGATCGAGTAAAAACAAAGTCCCCTGATCGAGTATAACAAAAAACCCTGATCGAGTATAACAAAGGCCTTTGATCTAGTATAACAAAGTCCCCTGATCGAGTATAACAAAGCCCCCTGATCGAGTAAAACAAAGTCCCCTGATCGAGTATAACAAACTCCCCTGATCGAGTATAACAAAGTCTCCTCATCGAGTTTAACAAAGTCCAATAATCGAGAATATCAAAGGCCCCTCATCGAGTATAACAAAGGCCCCTGATAGAGTATAACAAAGTCCCCTGATCGAAGAGAACAAAGTCCTCTGATCGAGTGTAACAAAGTCCCCTGCACGATTATAACAGAGGCTACTGATCGAGTATAACAAAGTTTCCTAATCGAGTAAAACAAAGCCCCCTGATCGAGTAAAACAAAATCCCCTGATCGAGTATAACAAAGATCCCTGTTGGGGTATAACAAATTCCCCTGATCGAGAATAACAAAGTCCCCTGGTCGAGTATAACAAAGCCTCCTGATCAAGTATACAAAGGCCCCTGAATGAGTATAACAAAGACCCCTGGCCGAGTATAACAAAGTCCCCTGATCGAGTATAACAAAGGCCCCTGATCGAGTATAACAAAGGCCCCTGATCGAGTATAACAAAGTCCCCTGATCGAGTATAACAAAGACCCCTGATCGAGTGAAACAAAGTACCCTGATCGAGTATAAAGAACTTCCCTGATCGAGTATAACAAAGTCTCCTCATCGAGTTTAACAGAGTCCTCTAATCGAGAATAACAAAGGCCTTTGATCGAGTATAACAAAGGCCCTGTTCGAAAGAAGTAACAAAGGCCTCTAAAAGAGTATAAATAAAATACCACTTGGTATAACAAAGTTCCATATCAGCAAAACAAAGTCCTCATATCGAGAATAACAAAGTCCCCTGATCGAGTATAACAAATCCCCCTGATTAAGTATAACAAAGGCCCCTCATCGAGTATAGGAAAGACCCCTGGTCGAGTATAACAAAGTCCCCTTGACGAGTATAACAAAGGCCCCTGATTTAGTATAACAAAGGCCCCTGATCGAGTATAACAAAGTCCCCTCATCGAGTATAACAAAGCCCCCTGATCGAGTAAAACAAAGTCCCCTGATCGAATATAACAAACTCCCCTGATCGAGTATAACAAAGTCTCTCATCAAGTTTTAAAGCCCCATTAACGAGAATATCAAAGGCCCCTCATCGAAAGGCAACAAAGGCCCCTGATAGAGTATATAACAAAGTCCCTGGATCGAAGAGAACAAAGTCCCTTGATCGAGTGTAACAAAGTCCCTGCACGACGCAGTAACAGAGGCTACTTGATCGAGTATAAATAAAGTTTCCTAATCGAGTAAAACAAAGCCCCTGATCGAGTAAAAACAAAATCCCTGATCGAGTATAAGAAAGATCCCTGTTAGTATAAATAAATTTCTTATCAGAATAACAAAGTCCCCTGTCGAGTATAACAAAGCCTCCTGATCAAGTATACAAAGGCCCCGAATGAGAGTATAACAAAGACCCCTGGCCGAGTATAACAAAGTCCCCTGATCGAGTATAACAAAGGCCCCTGATCGAGTATAACAAAGGCCCCTGATCGAGTATAACAAAGTCCCCTGATCGAGTATAACAAAACCCCTTGATCGAGTAAAACAAAGTCCCCTGATCGAGTATAAAGATCTCCGCTGATCGAGTATAACAAAGTCTCCTCATCGAGTTTAACAAAGTCCTCTAATCGAGAATAACATAGGCCTTTGATCGAGTTTAACAAAGGCCCCTGTTCGAGTATAACAAAGGCCTCTAAAAGAGTATAACAAAGGCCACTGATCGAGTATAACAAAGTTCCCTGATCGAGTATTACAGAGTCCCTTGATCGAGTGTAACAGAGTCCCCTCATCGAGTATAACAAAGGCCCCTCATCGAGTATAACAAAGTCTCATGATCCAGTATAACAAAGTACCCTTATCGAATATAACAAAGTCCCCTAACCGAGTATAACAAAGGCCCCTGATGGAGTATAACAAAGTCCCCTGATCGAGTATTACAGAGTCCCCTGATCGAGTCTGATCGAGTATAACAAAGTACCCTCATCGGGTATAACAAGGTCCGCTGATCGAGTATGACAAAGGCCCCTCATCGAGTATAACAAAGTCCCATGGTCGAGTATAACAAAGTCCCCTCATCGAATATAACAAAGTCCCCTGATCGAGTATTACAAAGTCCCCTGATCGAGGAGAACAAGGTCCCCTGATCGAGTATAACAAAGTCCCCTGAACGATTATAACAAAGGCCCCTGATCGAGTATAACAAAGTTTCCTAATCGAGTAAAACAAAGCCCCCTGATCGAGTATAACAAAGTCCCCTGATCGAGTATAACAAAGTCCCCTGATTGAGTAAAACAAAGTTCCCTAATCGATTATAACAAAGCCCCTTGATCGAGTATAACAAAGTTCCCTGATCGAGTAAAACAAAGCCCCCTGATCGAATATAACAAAGACCCTTGATCGAGTATAACAAAGTTCCCTGATAAAGTATAAGAAAGGCCCCCTGATCGAGTATAACAAAGTCCCCTGATCGAGTACAACACAGCCCCCTGATCGAGTAAAACAAAGTCCCTGATCGAGTATAAAGAACTCCCCTGATCGAGTATAACAAAGTCTCCTCATCGAGTTTAACAAAGTCCTCTAATCGAGAATAACAAAGGCCTTTGATCGAGTTTAACAAAGGCCCCTGTTCGAGTATAACAAAGGCTTCTAAAAGAGTATAACAAAGGCCACTAATCGAGTATAACAAAGTCCCCTGATCGAGTATAACAAAGTCCCCTGAACGATTATAACAAAGGCTCCTCATCGAGTATAACAAAGTTTCCTGATCGAGTAAAACAAAGCCCCCTTACCGAGTATAACAAAGTCCCCTGATTGATTATAACAAAGGCCCCAGATCGAGTTTAACAAAAGCTCCTGATCGAGTATAACAAAGTCCCCTGATCGAGTATAACAAAACCCCTTGATCGAGTAAAACAAAGTCCCCTGATCGAGTATAAAGATCTCCGCTGATCGAGTATAACAAAGTCTCCTCATCGAGTTTAACAAAGTCCTCTAATCGAGAATACGATACCTTTTGATCGTGAGTTTAACAAAGTCTCATGATCCAGTATAAAAAAGTCACCTTATCGAATTTAACAAAGGCCACTGATCGAGTATAACAAAGTTCCCTGATCGAGTATTACAGAGTCCCTTGATCGAGTGTAACAGAGTCCCCTCATCGAGTATAACAAAGGCCCCTCATCGAGTATAACAAAGTCTCATGATCCAGTATAACAAAGTACCCTTATCGAATATAACAAAGTCCCCTAACCGAGTATAACAAAGGCCCCTGATGGAGTATAACAAAGTCCCCTGATCGAGTATTACAGAGTCCCCTGATCGAGTCTGATCGAGTATAACAAAGTACCCTCATCGGGTATAACAAGGTCCGCTGATCGAGTATGACAAAGGCCCCTCATCGAGTATAACAAAGTCCCATGGTCGAGTATAACAAAGTCCCCTCATCGAATATAACAAAGTCCCCTGATCGAGTATTACAAAGTCCCCTGATCGAGGAGAACAAGGTCCCCTGATCGAGTATAACAAAGTCCCCTGAACGATTATAACAAAGGCCCCTGATCGAATTATAAGCAGTTTTCCTAATCAGTAAAACCAAAGCCCCCTAGTCGAGTATAACAAAGTCCCCTGATCCGAGTATAACAAAAGTCCCTGATTGGGTAAAACAAAAGTTCCTAATCGATTATAACAAAGCCCTTGGTCGAGTACTGTAAAGTTCCTGATCGAGTAAAACAAAAGCTGATCGAATATAACAGGGCCCTTGATCCGGAGTATAACAAAAGTTCCCTGTTAAAAGGAAGTATAAGAAAAGGCCCCCTGATCGAGTATAACAAAGTCCCCTGATCGAGTACAACACAGCCCCCTGATCGAGTAAAACAAAGTCCCTGATCGAGTATAAAGAACTCCCCTGATCGAGTATAACAAAGTCTCCTCATCGAGTTTAACAAAGTCCTCTAATCGAGAATAACAAAGGCCTTTGATCGAGTTTAACAAAGGCCCCTGTTCGAGTATAACAAAGGCTTCTAAAAGAGTATAACAAAGGCCACTAATCGAGTATAACAAAGTCCCCTGATCGAGTATAACAAAGTCCCCTGAACGATTATAACAAAGGCTCCTCATCGAGTATAACAAAGTTTCCTGATCGAGTAAAACAAAGCCCCCTTACCGAGTATAACAAAGTCCCCTGATTGATTATAACAAAGGCCCCAGATCGAGTTTAACAAAAGCTCCTGATCGAGTATAACAAAGTCCCCTGATCGAGTATAACAAAACCCCTTGATCGAGTAAAACAAAGTCCCCTGATCGAGTATAAAGATCTCCGCTGATCGAGTATAACAAAGTCTCCTCATCGAGTTTAACAAAGTCCTCTAATCGAGAATAACATAGGCCTTTGATCGAGTTTAACAAAGGCCCCTGTTCGAGTATAACAAAGGCCTCTAAAAGAGTATAACAAAGGCCACTGATCGAGTATAACAAAGTTCCCTGATCGAGTATTACAGAGTCCCTTGATCGAGTGTAACAGAGTCCCCTCATCGAGTATAACAAAGGCCCCTCATCGAGTATAACAAAGTCTCATGATCCAGTATAACAAAGTACCCTTATCAGGCCTGTAACAAAAGTCACTGATCGAGTATAACAAAAGGCCCTGATGGAGTATAACAAAAGTCCCTGATCGAGTATTACAGGTCCCTGATCGGAATTCTGATCCGAGTAACAAAGGAAATGCCCTCATCGGGGTATAACCACCACAAGATTCATGATCGAGTATGACAAAGGCCCTCGCCGGTACCAGCGTCCCCGCCGGTCGAGTATAACAAAGTCCCCTCATCGAATATAACAAAGTCCCCTGATCGAGTATTACAAAGTCCCCTGATCGAGGAGAACAAGGTCCCCTGATCGAGTATAACAAAGTCCCCTGAACGATTATAACAAAGGCCCCTAATCGAGTATAACAAAGTTTCCTAATCGAGTAAAACAAAGCCCCCTGATCGAGTATAACGAAGTCCCCTTATCGAGTATAACAAAGTCCCCTGATTGAGTAAAACAAAGTTCCCTAATCGACAATAACAAAGCCCCTTGATCGAGTATAACAAAGTTCCCTGATCGAGTATAACAAAGCCCCATGATCGAATATAACAAAGCCCCTTGATCGAGTATAACAAAGTTCCCTGATAAAGTATAAGAAAGGCCCCCTGATCGAGTATAACAAAGTCCCCTGATCGAGTACAACAAAGCCCCCTGATCGAGTAAAACAAAGTCCCCTGATCGAGTATAAAGAACTCCCCTGATCGAGTAAAACAAAGTCTCCTCATCGAGTTTAACAAAGTCCTCTAATCGAGAATAACAAAGGCCTTTGATCGAGTTTAACAAAGGCCCCTGTTCGAGTATAACAAAGGCTTCTAAAAGAGTATAACAGCGCCACTGTTCGAATATAACAAAGTCCCTGATCGAGATAAGAAACCCTCGATCGAGTATAACAAAGTCCCCTGAACGATTATAACAAAGGCCCTCATCGCATAAATGAAAGTTTCCTGATCGAGGTAAACAAAGTCTCTGATCGAGTCCCTAATCAAGTATAAAAAGTCCCTGATTGAGTATAACAGCGCCCTGATCGAGCTTAACAAAAGCCCTGATCGAAAGTATATAACAAAGTCCCACGTCGAGTATGCTAACATGGGCCCCTGATCGAATATAAACAAAGGCCCCTGATCGAATATAACAAAGGCGCTCTGAACGAGTATAAGAAAGTTCCCTGATCGAGTATAACAAAGCTCCTTCATCGAGTATAACACAGTCCCCCTGATCGAGAATAACAAAGCCCCCTGATCGAGAATAACAAAGCCCCCTGATCGAGTATAACAAAGCCCCCTGATAAAGTATAACAAAGACGCCTGGTCGAGTTTAACAAAGTCTCCTGATCGAGTATAACAAAGGCCCCTGATTTAGTATAACAAAGGCCCCTGATCGAGTATAACAAGGTCCCCTGATCGAGTATAACAAAGCCCCCTGATCGAGTAAACAAAGTCTCCTCATCGAATATAACAAAGTCCCCTGATCGAGTATAACAAAGTCCCCTGATCGAGGAGAACAAAGTCCCCTGATCGAGTATAACAAAGTCCCCATAACGATTATAACAAAGGCCCCTCATCGAGTACAACAAAGTTTCCTGATCGAGTAAAACAAAGCCCCTGATCGAGTATAACAAAGCCCCCTGATCGAGTATAACACATTCCCCTGATTGAGTATAACAAAGTTCCCTAAACGAGTAAAACAAAGCCCCCTGATCGAGTAAAACAAAGTCCCCTGATCGAGTATAACAAAAAACCCTGATCGAGTATGACAAAGGCCTTTGATCGAGTATAACAAAGTCCCCTGATCGAGTATTACAGAGTTCCCGGATCGAGTATAACACAGTCCCCTCATCGAGTATAACAAAGGCCCCTGATCGAGTATAACAAAGTCCCATGATCCAGTATAACAAAGTCCCCTTATCAAATATAACAAAGTCCCCTGATCGAGTATAACAAAGCCCCCTGTTGGGGTATAACAAATTCCCCTGATCGAGAATATCAAATTCCCATAATCGAGTATAACAAAGCCCCCTGATCAACTATAATAAAGGCCCCTGAATGAGTATAACAAAGACCCCTAGCCGAGTATAACAAAGTCCCCTGATCGAGTATAAAAAATTCCCCTGATCGAGAATAACAAATTCCCCTGATCGAGTATAACAAAGCCCCCTGATCAAGGATAACAAAGGCCCCTGAACGAGTATAACAAAGA
>NW_024712676.1:0-9920 GCF_018991925.1 Homarus americanus
GGAGCGTAGTCTTTGCTCGGATGGGTGGGGGTAAGTTGTTCCACACCTTCACACGGTGATATTTTATGGAGGTCTGGGACTGAGAGGAGGGCATGGGGGGTGGTCTTTGTAGCTCTGGGTGCCTTAAGCTGTATCTCTGATTATTCCGGAACTGGAAATAATTATTGTCAAGCAAGTAATTGATAGATTTGTAAACAAAGAAGGCACAGCAGTAGGTGTTACTATCTTCGGATTTGAAATTTTTCACAATAGCAAATTTTTCGTTTGTGTGATCTGCTTTTTTTTTTCAAGTATGTCATTGTCCGTACAACTCTCCTTTGTGCAGTAACCAGAGATTATGTTTTTGAAGAGCTGGAGGCTCCCCCATAGTGTGTGACAGTGTATCAGGTGTTGGTAAACAAGATCATGATAGATTTCTTTCATTGCTGTGAGAGTGAGTGACTGTCGAGTGTGATATATGATACCACACTGTTTATTGACTTTACTGTGAATGGCTTGTATGTGGTTTCTCCAGTTAAGTTTCTCATCAACAATAACTCCGAGGAATTTAGTATTTTGTTCGCGTTTGAGGACTGTATTACCAAGGTACAGAGGGTCCTGGTCTGGGGGTAAGTTTTTCCTTCTGTGAAAGATCGTGTAGTGGGTTTTCTCAGGGTTTAAGGTCAGTTTATTACCTATTACCCAAGTCCTGACTTTAGTTAATTCAGTGTTCATAGTTCTCATCAAGGAATGGAGGTCTGAGTTGCTGGCATAAAGATTACTATCGTCTGCAAATAAGTTGCATTTTATGAGTGTGCTGGCGTGGAATATGTCGTTTATGTACAACAAGAACAGTACCGGGCCGAGAATGGAACCTTGGGGGACGCCATACAAGATTGGTGAAGAGTCTGCTTGGTAATTATTATAGCAGACATACTGCATCCTGTTGAACAGATATGGGGTAAACTAATTGTGGGGCAGGTTCCTAACGCCGTAATGTTCAAGCTTTGAAAGGAGGATGGTATGGTCGACAGTATCTAAGGCTTTAATGAGGTCCAAGAATACACCGACTGTGAACTGACTGTCATCAAAGAATTTAAAATGTCATGAGTAAAGGATAGCAGAGCACTCTCAGCCGTCCTTCTAGCTCTAAATCCAAACTGGAAGTCTGTGAAGATGTTATTGGCATTGCAGAAGGAATTTAGTCTACTGTATTACATGCTAGCTTTTCCAGTATCCTACTCAAGGCTGGGAGGACTGATAAGAGGCGGTAATTCTTGAAGAGACCTTTGTCCCCAGATTTTTTTTTTTTTGCTGGGTGAACTTTAGCAGTTTTCAGTTTATCCGGAAAGACACCACTAGTGAAGGAGGAGTTACAAATGTGTATGAGGACAGGTAGTAATAAGTGGGCTATTTTCTTAATGGTGCTAATTGGTATATTGTCTTCGCCTGCTGCTGCATGTTTGGACATTTTTATGATGGCAAATAATTCATCTGCTGTGACAGGAGATAAGAGTAGCTCATTTTGCTGTCTGTTTTGGAGGTAGGCTCAAAATTCCTCCTGGTAATCTGGGATGCTCTCTACAAGATTTTTGCCAACATCAATAAAATATTAATTGAAGTGGTTGACAATGGGGGAGGGTTCCGTTACAACTGAATCATTTATCACAAAAGCTGAGTGAGGGACCGAAGGCTGAGTGTTCCTGTTCTGAATAGAACTTATGACATTCCAGGTTTTATTACTGTCGCCTGATGCTGATTGGCATTTCTAACTATTTGAGTTACTCTATGGTATTTCTGATACTTCAATAAGCACCACCGAAAGTTATGGGTCTTTTGCAAATTTCCTTTGGATTTATTTTTTTAATATCCCATAACCGTCCATACGGATCATGTAGCTGTGGCGGAGTTGTTCTTTTGGAAAAACCTTTCAGGCAGACTCGCACTCTGGTATTTAACTATTCAAGAATTCGCCCCCCGTGTTCAAGTACTTTCTATGACGAGCGAACGTTGTCGCGGATGCTTTGTCCAGACCAGTTACGTCTGTATCTTTGTTTACGCTATCGCAATTACGGGGTGAACATGACTTGATTCCTTGTGGACTACAGTCATTTTTGCTCTAGAGTCGGGGGAGGAAGCTTATCTACTTAAGTTACCTCTTCTGTTCTGGCAGTTTGAACTACGACAAGACATACTCCACCGCTGCAGACCGAATGCACAGGATACTGTCACACAAATTGCTGTACCTGACACACTACGAATGGCTGTACTTACTCTGTGCCACAATGTCCCTCATGCAGGCTATCCCAGACGTGACAAATGCCTAGCGGAAATAAGAAAACCTTAGAATTGGAATATCATGAATATAGACATCGAACAACTCATTGCTAAAGGTTCATCGTGTGTTGAGCTAAGGTCTCCACTGTAACGTCATTTCTACACAAGAGCAATTGACTTGTTACAACTTTCGAAGAAACACCAAAGTTATATTTACGTACTTCTACAGATCTGTTATTTCAGTTCTTTTGCAGGAAAAATCAGCCGAGGCAGTAGCCCACGCTCTAGTGAAAATATGATATGACCCATTCACGACACCCAAGGTTATTTTATCCGACAGCGTATCAGAGTTTAAGAATAAACTTTAACACAAATTTTCATGCAATACAGCATCCAACAAAGCTACATCACAACTTATCACCCACAGGCGACTGGTCTGGTTTAAAGAACCAATATAAAATCCTTGAAATTCTTGAGATATTATGAAACTCATGCACATGGCATGGGAGGACTGGTTACCTCAAGTAGCAGTTTCGATAAATGGGTCGATCAATAGTTCCACAGGCCAATTCCCCTACTGTATTGCTTATGGCACAGACAAATGTTTACCCCATGATGTTCTTACAGGAACTCCTCTACTTATGTACAACATGGACGATTACTCTAAAAAGCAAATCAATATTTTTACAAACATCCATGGCAAGGTACGGACACATTTATCAGCGTCTCGTGCTGAAATAATTTACAAACAATATAAACAGGCTAAGCTTACAGCGCTATCATGTTGAGAGAACCTGAAGGGATCTCTAAACAGTCGCCCAATTTTTCAGATCCAAATCTGATTACCGCCAAGGAAACAGGCATAAAAACAAATTAACCGAACACACAAATTATAGAGGTAATATATGCGGACTGACTAAGAAGGGTACACCCAGCCCTCCCATACACAACTCTTTGCCAGTGTGGTGGATCCTGTGCCGGCTGAGTTAGTAACTGGAATGAAGTAAGAATTTTTTTTTTGCCATCAAATGGATTTAACCTAATAGACTATGGGCGCCATTGCTTTCACGGGTTAAATCTACGATGCCCTTTGGCTAAACTTCTTTAACTAGGCATACCCTAAATATGTGCCAAATTTCGTGCTTTTATCATCAAAGGCACAATTCATCCACATATGTGCTGCGCTTATAATTTAATGCCCAGTACACCAAACAATATCTGGTAAAAAGGGGGGGGTAGCGGCTATATTCTGAGGCTATTTGAATACATGACAGTTGTAATACTCACATAACTATTATTAACCAATAAATAGATGACATGCCTGAGTGAGTGAGTGTGATATTCATCGCAGGAGGAAGACTCATGTTGTTATTATGGTTCAGATCCATGAGATGGAGTACCAAGGCGCCAACTTGACTGTCTACAGCACCTTTAACGTTGACTCTTCAGTGGGCCGCAAACTACAGTTTCGTCTCGACATGGACTCGACAAATCATATCACATCCAATCCCTATCTTGTGAGCCCTAATGGCACTCGTATCACCACTGCAGTGCTGGACAGCATCATAAATATGTGGACCATTGACGTGGCGCTTGCACAGGTAAAGTAATTCTCCTTAGTAGCGATGACACTGGTATTCTCTCTCTCTCTCTCTCTCTCTCTCTCTCTCTTAATTTATTCCAGACAAAGATGCGTGATATGCTTCCGAATATATATATATATATATATATATATATATATATATATATATAACACATATATATATATTTCATGTAATCTAATGAAAACGTGGATAAGATTTTATCAAGTCCTCTCTCTCCTCGAATTGGAGCTGACAAAGGCTTTGAGGAGGTGACACAGCTAACCAGGATATGGAGAAAGAAAGCCCGGGTGGTAACTAGGACTGAGTCATACTCGTGTCTCGTCCCCTGGTGCTCGTGATTGTGGGCCCAGGTAGATCCCAGGTTGGCCCTTAAATCAATTATGGACTACCCACCCATCCCATTGAACACCCTTAGTAAAACGTGCATTAAAAGGTTACAAACAGTACAAATATAGCCCTCAGATTTATATATAACATAAAATATACAGACCACATCAATAATGAACAGCTACACAAGAGAGCAAACCTCTTAGCAATCAATGTAGATATACACAACAAAGCTGTAAATATTTGGAAAAAAGTGACTGAACTTAACACAGAAACATATCAAAACTGGATAAATAATATAGACAACGAAGGATTCCAAGAACACAGTTGGTTTAAATCAGCCAGGAAGAAAGTAATTGAACCATCTCCTGCCCCAATATACATATAAAACATTAATAGAGAGAATAAAAGATGAGAGTGACCTACCAGCTCCACAAGAACCTGGTAGGCCTCTCCATACAATGTACCTTTAGACTAACATAACTAATATTTAACATTTAACATTTAACATTTAACATTGAACTAACATCTTAGTAAGAGAAAAAAAAAAAAAAAAAAAAAAAAAAAAAAAAAAAAAAAAAAAAAAAAAAAAAAAAATATATATATATATATATTAATAATATTAATAATAATAATGTGATTACCCTCCCAGCTATATCAGCCAGGAAGAAGTAATTGAACCACCTCCTGCCTCAACATACACATTTCTACATAAAACATTACTAGAGGAATAAAGATGAGAGTGACCAACCAGCTCCACTAAGAACCTGGCAGGCCTCTCCATACAGTGTACCTTTAGACTAACACAACTAACACTTAACTAACACCTCAAAAAAAAGTGACTACCCTCCCAGTTACACAAGGACCTGGGCGGGCTCACTAACTCCAACAATAACAAATAATAATAATAAGCAGCATTATATAAATAAACCAATATTAATACAAAGGTCTGACGACCCAAGGGAGCAGAACAAAGACAAAACACCAATAAGAAAGATGAAGCGATCTGGTTGAGCCCAGATTCTTTCTACTCCTACTGTATTTCAGTTTCACCACTTTTCCTTCAACTCCTAATAATCTTCTTTCACCTCTTAACTAAAGACTTCGTATCGTATCGGCGTGGTTCGTAGCTCTGGGTGGAGGGGTTCGTAACACACCCCCCCCTCCAAAGACCTCCGTAGCGCGGGCGCGAAGGAGGTGATCACCTGGTTGAACAAAGATGGATCAGATTGTTGGGCTGTAATGAGCTCATCCTTACTAATGGTTTTATTGTACAGATCTTCTGTGGGTAGTAAGATATTGGAGGTGGTTTTAGATAAAGAGGGCCCATTTCGCACACTCTGTGACCGGGTGACAGCACAAGATGGGAAAAGATGAGGAATAGTTTCTTTAAGGTCAGTGGTGGAGTTGACAGGTAAGGGAGAGTCGACTGTCTTTATGTTAGGAACCACTAGATCTCCTACCAAGTCATTACCCAATAATAAATGAATGCCGCACACAGGCATTGGGTCTTTCCTAATGGCTATTTGCACTTCCCCATAAATCAAGGGACATTGGAGGTGCACTTTAGCTAAAGGATAGGAAGAATGGGCTGAGAGATCCGAAATTAGAACACTCTCATTAGTAAATGCGGTAGATATATCAGGAATGACGTTACACAGGAGGATAGATTGTGCTGCGCCCGTATCACGTAGTATACGAATAGGGAAAGAACGAGACCCCTCTATGATTGAAATTTTTCCCTCATAGGTGAATGAAGAGAAGAGATCCTGATGGGGCCTTTCCACATTGGTGGTTGCTATTGGTTTGGATTTGGGATCCAGGGAACTACTTTTAGCAATTCGACACTTTGGGTGTTTACAAGTCTGGATCGTATGGCCTGGGTTTTACAGTAAGAACAATAAAACTTGGTTGCATCAGGGGGGGTAGGTGTGGGACCTTTCGACCTACCACTCACGTCCCCAAGGTTATCATCAGAGGAGGACCTAACATGTCGGGAAGTACCACGTTCCCTACGGCACAGTGACTCCACCAGCAAGGCGTACTCATCAGCCAGCTCAGCTGCACGCCCTAAATTAACCTCTCCACGCTCCTCCACATGCTTCAAGATGTGAAATGGTATCTTGCTCTTCCACTCCTCCAGGACTACCAAGTTTAACAAATCCTGAGGTGGCCATTAAGAAAACCTAGATAAATTAATTAATGGTCAAAAGATAAGATAAGTGGATTACCCTAGAAAATATCACGGCAGTGGATAACCAGAAAGTCCCGGAAACTACCCAAGTTATACCTAGGGAAATTACACTTATGAATATTGTTCTTCTGAGAAGATCCTTAGATAAGGATAAGAGACTTGAAACAGGAAGGGCGTATTTCGGCATTTTATATAAAGATCCGGATTAACAACCCTGAGATACTTGAAAGAGGAAGGGCATATTACGGCATTTTATATAAAGATCCGGATTAACAACCCTGAGATACTTTTAAAGAATTGGGGAGCGCATCAGGCATTATATAAAGATCGGATTGCTGGCAAATGCTTTAAAAGGGGAAGAGCTGTTACGACATTTTATATAGATCGGTTAACAACCGAGATATTTAAAGAAGGTAATGCGGCGATAATATAAAGATCCGGATTAACAACCCTGAGATACTTGAAAGAGGAAGGGCATATTACGGCATTTTATATAAAGATCCGGATTAACAACCCTGAGTAAACAGGAAGGGTGTATTACGGGATTAATATTAAGATCCGGATTAACAACCCTTATATACTTGAAAGAGGGAGGGCGTATTACGGCATTAATATAAAGATCCGGATTAACAACCCTGAGATACTTGAAAGAGGAAGGGCGTATTACGGCATTTTATATAAAGATCCGGATTAACAACCCTGAGATACTTGAAAGAGGAAGGGCGTATTACGGCATTAATATAAAGATCCGGTTTAACAACCCTTGAGTTTAGTATGATTGACCCCGAATGAGATAATGAGAAGAACAATAATGGAGGCTTTATAATTATGGGGTCCTGGTAGAGCGGGGCGTCCCAAGATATCACTTCACCCTAAACTAGTGACTATGGAACAGCCTACTCTGGAGTGAGGGTACGGCATTAAACAGATCCGGATTCTTCCCTACACTCGATAAGACTTACTACACGACTGCCACGTATAATAACAGGTAAGCCTTATGACACTTGAGCCTAATATCTCACGATCTGTCTCTTACTATACGATAATACCAATATATGCACATATGACTTTAAACTACCGTAAGCAATTGTGTGAACAGGAAGTGACTGGGGAGGGAATAATTAACACTTACTGAGTAACAAGGAGAAGATATGGTACTTTGGGTCAATATCACATCACGGTCGCCATTTGGTACGGTTGGGATTAGATAGTTATACGTCTACCCAGATCCCAACAGGTAACAACAACAAAAAACAAAGACAATCGGACTATAAAAGGGTAGACAAAGGATGCGAGTTTTCGTTGTGTATAATAAAGTACCATAAATTCCTTAACAAAATATTCAGCTTATAAATTACCCTTAACCAAACTTAACCTAAACATTAACAGTATATACATATTAATACAACATAAACCATTTTGAAGCAAGTGGACGTGGGGGAGGCAATACAAGATAAAGGAATGCTTAAGTGAGGGCTGAGATGGCTGACGAGTAAGGCTGAGTATTATGAAGACGGTGGGTATACCACTGCGACGTGGAGACTAGAGGATAGATGATCCTGTGGTCACTTCCCAAACGGTACTCTCTCTCCTCGAATTGGAGCTCACAAAGAAGACTTGGAGGAAGTGACGCAACAACCAGGATATGGAGAAGGGAAACCCCGGAGTGTTAACTAAGACGAGTCATACTCGTGCCTCGTACCTAGATGGCGTTGCTCGTGGTGCTGGGTAGGTAGATCAGGACAATAGATGGCGTGGTTCGTAGCTCTGGGTGGAGGGGTTCGTAAACAATATATATATATATATATACCACCATACCTATACTTTCTCTTATATATATATATTGATAAATCACACGGGAAAATGGAAACAACGGAGTACCTTAGCTTTCGTCTTTATTCAAGACAAGTTCCTACACTTAAGAATATTTTGACTCTGCCCTATCGTAATGAATTTGTCCCGTTAGTTCGGTCCCTCAAGCTTCTAAATATTAATGTTGTTTTCAAGTATGACTCAACCATTACCAATATGTTAATAAGGAATAGCCCAAGTTTGAATGTAAATGGAAGTGTTTATTGTATTCCATGTAGCAAATGTAATTGTAATTTTGTAGGACAGACAGGAAGCACTTTACAGCAGAATCAAACAACATAAGTACAATATCAGAACAGCATCTGAAAACAGTGCCCTGTTCGTTCATGTTACGAATAATAATCATCCCATTGCTTGGGAAAAAAGCTTAGAAATATTTAAATCATCTTGTGTCACAGAAAGACTTCTGGTTGAAGCTAGTTTGATTAAGAATTAAAATCAATAAACTACAGTGATGGTCAGTTCAAACTGATAAATATGTTACATAAATTGTTGTGTCAATTATTTAAGGTTAAAAATGCTTTGAAAACCTTTGATCTAGATGTATGATAGTTATTTAGTGGGTCCCTTATTTTTGACCTGACCTGACTAGTCACGTCACCCCTCTTCTCTTAAGCTCCTCTCCGTGTGTGTTGGTGTGGGGATTAGTGGATGACATCATTATGACCTGACCTCATGTTTTTAAGGTCACCCTGTATATTTAAGCCTCTCTCTGTCCATGTAGTCCAGTTGCCTCTGAAGATGTCTTGAATAAATACGAAAGCTAAGGTGCTCCGTTGTTTCCATTTTCCCGTGTGATTTTATCAAGATTTATCTTATCCACGTTTTCATTGTGGATTTACATCAGAATATATATATATATATATATATATATATATATATATATATATATATATATATATATATATATATATATATATATATATATATATATATATATATATATATATATATATATATATATATATATATATATATATATATATATATATGCTGATAACCACAAGGAAACAAGAAAACACGAAGATCCCAAACGCTTTCGTGTAATTCACATCTCTGGGGTGAGTACAGACAAAGGAGATTCCCTGGATAATATTTCATTGCCCGTCTCGAAAGAGAGACTTCATCAAACTCATCAAACTATGTATTAAGGATTGTACATTTGAATTCAAATTTTTAGCATAATATTCTCCATTGAATTCAAATTTACAATCCTTAATACATAGTTTGATGAGTTCGATGAAGCCATCTTTCGAGACGGGCAATGAAATATTCCCCAGGGAATCAGTGAGGAACTCCAGTAAATCATCAACTGGGACCTTTGTAAAGAGTGATGTTACATCAAAACTGACCAGTTTAAAATCATAATTGTTTCAGATGAGTTCCTCGTTCTGGTGTCTGTTGTGGTGTATGTAGTACTGCTGCATTAGTAGTCTTTTCAGATGCAATTAATAACTTTTAATAATTTTTTTGATACCATGTATAACTTTTGTTTCCCATTGTAGTGTTGTAAGTTACGCTAAGAAGTACTCTAGTGCTTGTGTACAATAATTGATTCCGTCTGTATTGTTGAAAGGACTAGAAGTGCGTCTCATTAACCCCATTCACAGGTATTAGCTTTCCACGGTCACAGAGAATACTTTTATTAATTGTGTTTGTGCTGGTTC
>NW_024712677.1:0-19058 GCF_018991925.1 Homarus americanus
AGAAACTGGACGTTTCAACTCCCCTGAACCGAACCACGGCCCAGAAGGCAAAAACCACAGAACACGAAGACGTGGACTTGATCCAGTTGGAATCGAGCTTGGACATCTCCATCGAGAAGCACCAGAAGTCCCCGATGAAACAGTGGTGGAAAACGTCAGCACCCTGAACATCCTTACATGGAATGCTCAGGGCATCAAAAACAAGAAACACCTCCTACAAGAAGCAGCAGCCAAGGACAAGCTTGACATCATACTCCTACAAGAAACACTTCTACAAGAACACCACTGTTTCAAATTCAGCGGTTACAAGACATACAGGAGGCATTTCACGCAGGCGTCAACAAGAGGATGTATGATCTTGGTCAAGTCAAGCATACCCTCCGCCGATGTCACGCAGCAATTTCCATGTGGGAAAAACATCGAGACACAGGCCGTCAAAGTAACCCTCCAAGAACGGGAATTAACTGTTCACAACATCTACAAGAACCCAAGGGGCTCACTGGAGGTTACTCAATTATTTGCTTCGGCCGCCGACCACGCCACACCCATAGGAGGGGATTTCAACGCACATCATCCCTTCCTAAGCTCGGCAAGCCCCACAAATGAAGACGGCCTACACCTATACACCACCTTTCAAGATACACCCGAGATCTGCCTCCTGAACACCGGAGAGCCCACCCACACTAGGGGAGGAAGGCTAGATCTAACCTTCGTCTCCAGTGCACTACAGCCTTCGGCCTCCTGGCAGATACACCCCACGCTGACCAGTGACCACTTCGCCACCCTAACAACGCTGAAGGTGAACAAACTCCCCTCTCCACCCCCCCCGAGATGGAGATACAACACTCAAAAGGCAGACTGGGGACTCTTCAAGAAACACCTGGCTAAGTGGCGCGAAAAATCACAGCCGGCCGGCGCAGCACCCGCCGATGAGACATCCCTCCACCACCAATTGGTCGAGGCGTTTCACCTAGCGGCAGAAGAGGCTATCCCAAAAACAAAACCTACATCAAGACAGTACAATGATTACTGGTACTACTGTCCCAGGGTGAAAGAACTCAACCACAGAGTGAACATGGCCCGAAGAAACAACAGGAGACATCCCACGGCAACAAACAGACATCTCCTGCAAGTCATAGTCAAGGATACCAGGGAAGAGAAGGAAGAAATTAAAAACGCAAGCTGGCTCAAGTGGTGCTCCGAACTGAACGAGCACACCACCCTTGGCAAGATGTGGGCCCAGATCCGAAGGGCATCTGGGAAGGCAACACCACCACCACCAACTCATCCCAACCCAGAAGAGGAAGCCGAGAGACTTGCAAAACTGTTCTCTGACCGAGCAGCAACGAAGAACCTCCCGAGACAGGCGGAGGAGACACAACGGCGTCTGCGACAGGTCAGACTCCAGATGATCCAAGAGGCCTGCAGCAGTGAAGATGACACTGACAGACCATTCAACCAGCAAGAACTCCAGAAGTCGCTAAAACGAAGCAAGGATACAGCTCCAGGGGCCGACAGGATAACCTACTCCATGCTCTCTCATGCCGGTACAGCCGGACACGAGGCTCTGCTGCAAGCCATCAATGCTTCGTGGACAGCACAAAGACTCCCACCGGAATGGAAGAAGGCAGATATACAGCCCATTCCGAAGCCCAGAGAACCAGACAAGCCGAGGCCCATCTCCCTTCTCAGCTGCATAGCGAAGACCGGAGAAAGAATGGCTCTCAACCGACTCAAATGGAAAGTAGGCAGCCCACACCCTCACATCTTTGCTTACACCGAGAACACCGGCACAGGCAACAACATCGCCGAGATACTCAGCACAGTGGACAACAAACCAGCTCTGGTGGTCTTCCTCGACCTGGAGAAAGCCTTCGAACTAGCAAATCCTCTGGCCATTACAACTACGCTCGCAAAAAAAGGCGTCAAAGGAAGGTTGCTGGGTGGATCCAGAACTACCTCACACAGAGAGAAGCACGAGTACGCTTTCAGGGAGCAACCTCAAGCTACAGGGTCCATGAAAACGGAACCCCACAAGGAGGCATCCTCAGTCCAATGCTGTTCAACGTCCTGATGGAAAATCTAGTCAAACTTCCCTTCAGACAAACAGCCAAGCTCCTATGCTATGCAGACGACTTACAGCTTATAGTAAGAGGATCGAACAGACTAGCCAACACGCAACATGCACTCCAACTTATAGAAGAGGAGTGCAACAGACTTGGACTCAAGATAAATCCAGCCAAGTCGAAAGCGATGGCCATCTGCACAAACACACCAGACAAGTTGCTCTCCATACAAAACACGCCGGTAGTCTGGACCAACGCCCACCAGTGTCTTGGAATCTGGTTTGACCAGAAACTCACCTTCAAGCCGCAACTCGAGTATCTCAGGCACAGGACGAAGAGCAGACACAATATAATGAGGTCGCTCACCAGCAAATCCGCAGGAGCAAACCTTCATGTGCTCAAAGCCTACTACACAGCCGCCATCAGATCGCTGGTAGATTACAGTGCTCCAGCACTCATTGGATTGAGAGAAGACCAAATAGCTAAGCTAGAAGTCATTCAAAACAATGCTCTCAGGACCATGCTCGGAGCACCCATGTGGACCAGAATTTGCAATCTGCAAATGGAAACCGAACTACCACCCCTGGCAGTACGAGTCAAGCAGGTGACAGCCGGTCTCCTCGCCAAAATCTGTAGAGCAGACAAGCCCACAGTTGCCAAGATTCGAATCAGTGCCTCCCTCCACCTCGACCACAGAGTGCGAGGGGCCACCTGGTCGCACGAGGCAAGCGAGGTCATCCGACACCTGCAAGCAGAAACACTCGTCAAGAACAACCAAGACACACGAGACAATGGTTACACTGTTCCTCCACCATGGAGCCCTCCACCAGCCACACTCAAATTCACCGACCTCGGCGATAGTAAAGCCAACCTCCAGAAGGAGGACCTCCAAAAAATATCTCTCCAAGCCATAGCCACCGAGACACCGGCTGATGCAGCATCATACTTCACAGACGGCTCGGTTGACCCAAAACATCACAGATCCGGAGCGGCCTTCTACACCCAAGGTCAGACCCTCAAATGGAGACTTTCCAACGACTGCTCCACCCTACAAACAGAACTGGTAGCAATCTCAAAGGCCCTACAACACGCTGCAACACAACACAACAAGTCCGTCATAATTCACACGGACTCGAAATCGGCCATGCAGGCGCTGCAACACACTCAACCAAGAGACAACGTCCACATCATCACCTCGATCCTCGCACAGCTACAGGAATTCCAAAGCCAAAACAGACCAGTCGTCTTACACTGGATTCCCAGTCATGTAGGGATCGGAGGAAACGACGTGGCAGACGAAGCAGCCAAGGCAGCTACACGTTCTAGTAGTGTACACATCCAAGTTCCAGCAAGTGTGCAACAGATCAAGAATCACCTCAGAAAGACCACCAAGCTCCACATCAAAAAGAGCTTCCTTCACGCACTCAACGCTGGTTCCCAATCAGCCAAATGGTACCTGGCGGCCACAAAAGGGGAACCACCTTTCGCAGACAAGAAAACTCCAAGACAAACCCAAGTCAGCCTTCACCGACTACGACTAGGGTACAAGTGCTCCTGGCAGATGATCGGAAACGACGTCATGGAATGCACCTACTGTCAGGAGCCAGCAGCCAACCCACTTGAACACTATCTCCTCGATTGCGAGGTCACACAAAGCCTCCGAAACAGAACTCAAATCTCCCAAGAAACACACACAACACAAGCGGCCACTCTAACCCGAAAGGCCCATACAGACCACATTCACCACCTACTCCGGGTTATCACACGATACCCACCACCCAGATAGCTTAGAAAGCATCCTCTCCCAGCAAGTGCGGACCCCAGTTCGGGGGGCGCGCCACTCCGAGGCTGACCACGTCCAAGAGTGGGGGCCGGTGGTAAGCGTCCACTGATCGGGGGTCCGCTCACACTTGCAACCTGCAGTATCCCTCCAATCTGCAGGTGGGACCACCTCCAATCCCAATCCGGTCTGGCTGCTCCTGGAGCTCCAGCCGGAACCACCAAACGGGCCGCCTATAGGCAAAGGCCCGTGTCGGACTACGGTCCGACAATCTATACAACAACAACAACCGGGCCGCCCGTATTGACTATTTCGTCGTCGAGATGGCCCGTACTAAACAGACTGCCCGCAAGTCCACTGGAGGCAAGGCCCCACGGAAGCAGCTTGCCACCAAGGCAGCTCGCAAGTCCGCCCCAGCCACCGGTGGTGTCAAGAAGCCCCATCGTTACAGGCCCGGAACCGTCGCCCTTCGTGAGATCCGTCGTTACCAGAAGAGCACAGAGCTACTCATCAGGAAGCTGCCCTTCCAGCGCCTGGTGCGTGAGATCGCCCAGGATTTCAAGACTGACCTGCGCTTCCAGTCGTCTGCCGTCATGGCTCTGCAGGAAGCCTCTGAGGCTTACCTGGTGGGTCTTTTCGAGGACACCAACCTGTGTGCCATTCACGCCAAGCGCGCTACCATCATGCCCAAGGACATCCAGCTGGCCCGGCGCATCCGCGGAGAGCGTGCTTAAGTCCTCTTCCTTGGGGAAAAAGAAAAAGCACAACAAAACCTACCAGACATCTATAACTCGGCCCTTCTCAGGGCCAAAGAACTGTTCTGAAGATAATTTTCATGACAATCGAAATGGTTGGTGGTAGGAGAGCGTTAATTTCGGTTACCCAAATCGCCTAACGGTAAGTTGGTAACATTCGTGCAGGCACGAATGTAT
This sequence comes from Homarus americanus, assembly GCF_018991925.1. NCBI lineage: Eukaryota > Metazoa > Arthropoda > Malacostraca > Decapoda > Nephropidae > Homarus > Homarus americanus. Next base: position 4,779 of record NW_024712677.1, read on the forward strand.
AGTAGGTCATCAATTCGGGAGGTGGGTGGGTGCAACAAACAAGAGCTAGTAACAAATAAATGTATAAAGAATAAGTAAGTAAATAAATAAATAAAATAAAAGAAAATACAATAAAATAAAAGAAAATACAATAAAATACAATAAAATAAAATAAATTGTTTACATGAATTAGGCGTGCTGCAAACATGAAATGAAGCCCAAACACACTCCATGTATGTCACTTTGCAGTGGGTGTAAAAGTACTCCACGCAGAATTTATTTATTTATTTATTATGTTTCGATTTAGTCCGGTTTCTACGCCAATAGAGAATGCAGATTATTATAATTTTTTTATTTTTTTATTTCCCTCTCAATATATCACTGTCGGTAACTGTCTCTTTAACATGTAACTGTGGCTCCGATGGAGCCGATTAAGTTGTAGTAGTGGGATGGCGTGTTTGTTGTGCACAAGTAACCTCTTACTTGGAAGAGGTGTACTTGGTGACAGCCTTGGTGCCCTCAGACACGGCATGCTTGGCCAGTTCACCGGGCACTCGTGGCCAATGAGGTGGCCACTGAGGTGGAGAATGTCTGTATATAAGCCCGCCCGCCTGCCGGGCCGCCACTCATCGCATCGCTCCTAAACGAAGAAGACCTCTCAACAAGACCTCCTGCTGGACCCGGAACTCTGAAGACCGCCCTCTCCCTTGTACCATTGTTGGCCATCTTCCCGGACCAGACCACCCACGACTGTCATCGTCCACAACAACTCACGAGCGTTCTCGGTTTATCGAGCATTAGCTTGCCCTCCCCACTGGTGGTGTGAGTGACCCACACTCCAGCTGGAGAGCAGTTATAGCGCGATATTCCCGGCGTGGTTTGAGCCCTTTTCCTTCTACTACTATTTTTCCTTTTTCGCTCTGGCCTAGGGACCTGCACCCTCAAAAGTGTATTCGTCCTGCGGTCCCCCCTGTAACTGTTCACCTCCCTCCCAGGAGATTGTGAACACGAAAGGGGGTCGGAGCAAACCCCTCCCCAGCCGAGTCTTTCCAGGAAAACCGTGATCGTGTGCGGGTCCACCTGAAAGAGGGTCAACCTATTCTTCCCAACAGGGCAACATTGTCACATTTATAAGCAGAGTAGTCACATACACTAGAAGTAGGCTTCAATCGGGCCCGCGGAGAGAAGTTTCACAGGAACCACTACGACCACCAGCTAGTGGGGGAGTGCTGTACCTTTGCTGTTTATCTGTCTCGAATAGGTAGGACGAAAAAAAAAAAAAAAAAAAAAAAATAAAAAAAAACTGGTTATGGAGCGCGTACGCCCTCCTAACCGCGATCCCCGCCTGAACCGCCAACCTGACGACCCGAACCACGACAGGCTTCGCACAGAGAAAGCAGACCAGTTACGCGCCTTCAACGAAGCCCTGAAAAGCAGGAACTCTGCCACCACCTCCAACAACTCCACCACCACCACCACCTCCACCACCACCACCACTGCTACCGCTACTGAGGACAACTGGACGAAGGTAGAAAATAAGAAACGCCGACGTGCCTTTTCGGGAAACGATTGCCGTCAAGCAGCCCCCAAGGCACCCATCACCACCACCAGCTCACCTCCAACGACACTGCCAAAATTCCGGATCACGAAAACGGACGCAAAAACAACATATGCCGCCGTCACAGAGATGGAAAAGCAAAACCCACTGGCCAAGTTCTCAGTGCGGCCCAACCTAAAGGGGGAGATGATCGTTCACCCCAAAGACAAGAACTCCGCCACCACCCTCGACACTTACCTACAAAACACCACCACCATTACTTCAACCAAGCTAGACCCCGCCCAGAAACTGATGAAGTCGGTAGTCCTCCGGTACCCAAAGGAACTACCTCTCGAACCCCTGGAGAACCACCCGAAGATCCTAAAAGCCGAGAGATGCTCTCCCCTGTCCGACAAGACGGCCACCACGAAACAAGTCCTCATAACGCACTACGGCTCACCCCCCAGCACCATAGACCTCAAAACCTGGGGGATCTACGAAGTGAGGCCCTTCGTCCCAGAGCCCCTGCGATGCTTCAGATGCCAGAAATACGGGCACCATCAGACAAGGTGCACGTACAGGGAAATCTGCGCAGTCTGCGCACAGAAGCACGGCACACAGTCCTGCCTCACCAAGCTGAAAAATGGGGAAAAAATTGCCCCCAAGTGTGCCAACTGCGGGGGCAAACACCACGCCTGGAATCCTGGATGCTCCGAGAGAACAAAGAGGGTCCAGGCAAACCGAAGCACCTTACGATGACGCTTGGCGCCACCCTTTCCAAGTCCCTTGCCTCCTTTGCCTCGTCCAGTCATGTTGTTGTGGTTGCTACTACAGGTGGTCCTGGTGTGGCTTCGCCAGTTCAAGTTTAGAAGCTCCAAAAGTTGTTGATAGCGAAAGTCAGAGCGGGGAAGATGACAGAGGAAGGAGCAGGAGGTTAGGAAGGGAATTGTAGTGGGAGAGATAGTGCCGTGGCTTTACACGACTGCGTTTATTTGGTTAGCGCATAGCGCACGTATTTGGTTTTGTCTGTGTTGGGTGTGTGATCCTCGGGTCACCACTCCTCCGGATTGTGTAGTTCAAGTTTAGAAGCTCCAACAACTTTCCCTGAATACGAATTCGCAACATTTCGATTTACAACAGGTACCTACTTTACTGCTAGGTGAACAGGGACCAAGGGGGCTAGGAAGAGTGTCCAAACAACTTCCGCTTGCCCGGGAATCGAACCCGTGACATCTTGCTTGCGAGGCAAGAGCGGTACCGCTTCTACCACAAGCGCCCCCTATAATGGCTTCGCCCACGGTTTGGTGGGAGTAGGTGGCGTGCTGTGGACGCAGCGGTAGTATCGTTCATCCAAGGCCGTCCCTCCCTCTTGGAGGTGGGGCGTAGCTTGCGGATGACGCATGCGGCACTCGTGGCCAATGAGGTGGCCACTGAGGTGGAGAATGTCTGTATATAAGCCCGCCCGCCTGCCGGGCCGCCACTCATCGCATCGCTCCTGAACGAAGAAGACCTCTCAACAAGACCTCCTGCTGGACCCGGAACTCTGAAGACCGCCCTCTCCCTTGTACCATTGTTGGCCATCTTCCCGGACCGGACCACCCACGACTGTCATCGTCCACAACAACTCACGAGCGTTCTCGGTTTATCGAGCATTAGCTTGCCCTCCCCACTGGTGGTGTGAGTGACCCACACTCCAGCTGGAGAGCAGTTATAGCGCGATATTCCCGGCGTGGTTTGAGCTCTTTTCCTTCTACTACTATTTTTCCTTTTTCGCTCTGGCCTAGGGACCTGCACCCTCAAAAGTGTATTCGTCCTGCGGTCCCCCCTGTAACTGTTCACCTCCCTCCCAGGAGATTGTGAACACGAAAGGGGGTTGGAGCAAAACCCATCCCAGCCGAGTCTTTCCAGGAAAACCGTGATCGTGCGGGTCCACCTGGAAAGAGGGTAGCAATCCTTATCCTTCCCAAATAGGCACACTTAGCTCACGTCTATAAGTGAGCAGTCACATACACTAGGAAGTAGGCTTCCCCAACGGGGCTCCGGGAGAGAAGCTCAGGAACCACTCTACGACCACCAGCCAGTGGGGAGTGCTGTAATTCCTCTGCATTTTACTCAACCGGAATAGGTAGGATCTAAAAAAAAAAAAATAAAAAAAAAAAACAATAACCCAGGTTATGGAGCGCGTACGCCCTCCTAACCGCGACCCCCGCCTGAACCGCCAACCTGACGACCCGAACCACGACAGGCTTCGCACAGAGAAAGCAGACCAGTTACGCGCCTTCAATGAAGCCCTGAAAAGTAGGAACTCTGCCACCACCTCCAACAACTCCACCACCACCACCACCTCCACCACCACCACCACTGCTACCGCTACTGAGGACAACTGGACGAAGGTAGAAAATAAGAAACGCCGACGTGCCTTTTCGGGAAACGATTGCCGTCAAGCAGCCCCCAAGGCACCCATCACCACCACCAGCTCACCTCCAACGACACTGCCAAAATTCCGGATCACGAAAACGGACGCAAAAACAACATATGCCGCCGTCACAGAGATGGAAAAGCAAAACCCACTGGCCAAGTTCTCAGTGCGGCCCAACCTAAAGGGGGAGATGATCGTTCACCCCAAAGACAAGAACTCCGCCACCACCCTCGACACTTACCTACAAAACACCACCACCATTACTTCAACCAAGCTAGACCCCGCCCAGAAACTGATGAAGTCGGTAGTCCTCCGGTACCCAAAGGAACTACCTCTCGAACCCCTGGAGAACCACCCGAAGATCCTAAAAGCCGAGAGATGCTCTCCCCTGTCCGACAAGACGGCCACCACGAAACAAGTCCTCATAACGCACTACGGCTCACCCCCAGCACCATAGACCTCAAAACCTGGGGGATCTACGAAGTGAGGCCCTTCGTCCCAGAGCCCCTGCGATGCTTCAGATGCCAGAAATACGGGCACCATCAGACAAGGTGCACGTACAGGGAAATCTGCGCAGTCTGCGCACAGAAGCACGGCACACAGTCCTGCCTCACCAAGCTGAAAAATGGGGAAAAAATTGCCCCCAAGTGTGCCAACTGCGGGGGCAAACACCACGCCTGGAATCCTGGATGCTCCGAGAGAACAAAGAGGGTCCAGGGAAACCGACCAGCAGCAAGACCGGCCCCCACCGCCTACACACCAGCCCCACCAAGTACCTTCGTGTGGGGAACCCAAAGGCCCAAACAATTAAGACAACCTCCTCAGCCAGTCAACACCCAAAGTGCAGCCCAGTTTCCGGGCCTCACTACAGCCACACCTCAGCCACCCAAGCAGCAGAGAACGACAACCACGAGAAAGACAAAAGAAGCACACACCAAGGCACCAGAAGGAATGATACACATATCAGACCTAGCCAATGTACTGACGACCTTCGCGGAGGGCCTAGCCGGACTACTGGGCCACAAGATCCAACCCACACAGCTCCAAATACTCATGGGGAGCGTCCTCGGGCAAGTCGCCACAGCTCCAGCCACCTCAGTGGAGGAAGCCACGCCGGTCCGCACACGAGTAACAGCCGAGGTACACTCTACACCGAAGAAGGCCACCAGAGAACCCAAGACACCGACAGCTCCCAAGATACCGACAGCTCCCAGAAAGAAACTGGACGTTTCAACTCCCCTGAACCGAACCACGGCCCAGAAGGCAAAAACCACAGAACACGAAGACATGGACCTGATTCAGTTGGAATCGAACTTGGACATCTCCATCGAGGACCACCAGAAGTCCCCGATGAAACAGTGGTGGAAAACGTCAGCACCCTGAACATCCTAACATGGAATGCTCAGGGCATCAAAAACAAGAAACACCTCCTACAAGAAGCAGCAGCCAAGGACAAGCTTGACATCATACTCCTACAAGAAACACTTCTACAAGAACACCACTGTTTCAAATTCAGCGGTTACAAGACATACAGGAGGCATTTCACGCAGGCGTCAACAAGAGGATGTATGATCTTGGTCAAGTCAAGCATACCCTCCGCCGATGTCACGCAGCAATTTCCATGTGGGGAAAACATCGAGACACAGGCCGTCAAAGTAACCCTCCAAGAACGGGAATTAACTGTTCACAACATCTACAAGAACCCAAGGGGCTCACTGGAGGTTACTCAATTATTTGCTTCGGCCGCTGACCACGCCACACTCATAGGAGGGGATTTCAACGCACATCATCCCTTCCTAAGCTCGGCAAGCCCCACAAATGAAGACGGCCTACACCTATACACCACCTTTCAAGATACACCCGAGATCTGCCTCCTGAACACCGGAGAGCCCACCCACACTAGGGGAGGAAGGCTAGATCTAACCTTCGTCTCCAGTGCACTACAGCCTTCGGCCTCCTGGCAGATACACCCAACGCTGACCAGTGACCACTTCGCCACCCTAACAACGCTGAAGGTGAACAAACTCCCCATTCCACCTCCCCCGAGATGGAGATACAACACTCAAAAGGCAGACTGGGGACTCTTCAAGAAACACCTGGCTAAGTGGCGCGAAAAATCACAGCCGGCCGGCGCAGCACCCGCGGATGAGACAGCCCTCCACCACCAATTGGTCGAGGCGTTTCACCTAGCGGCAGAAGAGGCTATCCCAAAAACAAAACCCACATCAAGACAGTACAATGATTACTGGTACTACTGTCCCAGGGTGAAAGAACTCAACCACAGAGTGAACATGGCCCGAAGAAACTACAGGAGACATCCCACGGCAACAAACAGACATCTCCTACAAGTCATAGTCAAGGATACCAGGGAAGAGAAGGAAGAAATTAAAAACGCAAGCTGGCTCAAGTGGTGCTCCGAACTGAACGAGCACACCACCCTTGGCAAGATGTGGGCCCAGATCCGAAGGGCATCTGGGAAGGCAACACCACCACCACCAACTCATCCCAACCCAGAAGAGGAAGCCGAGAGACTTGCAAAACTGTTCTCTGACCGAGCAGCAACGAAGAACCTCCCGAGACAGGCGGAGGAGACACAACGGCGTCTGCGACAGGTCAGACTCCAGATGATCCAAGAGGCCTGCAACAGTGAAGATGACACTGACAGACCATTCAACCAGCAAGAACTCCAGAAGTCGCTAAAACGAAGTAAGGATACAGCTCCAGGGGCCGACAGGATAACCTACTCCATGCTCTCTCATGCCGGTACAGCCGGACACGAGGCTCTGCTGCAAGCCATCAATGCTTCGTGGACAGCACAAAGACTCCCACCGGAATGGAAGAAGGCAGATATACAGCCCATTCCGAAGCCCAGAGAACCAGACAAGCCGAGGCCAATCTCCCTTCTCAGCTGCATAGCGAAGACCGGAGAAAGAATGGCTCTCAACCGACTCAAATGGAAAGTAGGCAGCCCACACCCTCACATCTTTGCTTACACCGAGAACACCGGCACAGGCAACAACATCGCCGAGATACTCAGCACAGTGGACAACAAACCAGCTCTGGTGGTCTTCCTCGACCTGGAGAAAGCCTTCGAACTAGCAAATCCTTTGGCCATTACAACTACGCTCGCTAAAAAAGGCGTCAAAGGAAGGTTGCTGGGGTGGATCCAGAACTACCTCACACAGAGAGAAGCACGAGTACGCTTTCAGGGAGCAACCTCAAGCTACAGGGTCCATGAAAACAGAACCCCACAAGGAGGCATCCTCAGTCCAATGCTGTTCAACGTCCTGATGGAAAATCTAGTCAAACTTCCCTTCAGACAAACAGCCAAGCTCCTATGCTATGCAGACGACTTACAGCTTATAGTAAGAGGATCGAACAGACTGGCCAACACGCAACACGCACTCCAACTTATAGAAGAGGAGTGCAACAGACTTGGACTCAAGATAAATCCAGCCAAGTCGAAAGCGATGGCCATCTGCACAGACACACCAGACAAGATGCTCTCCATACAAAACACGCCGGTAGTCTGGACCAACGCCCACCAGTGTCTTGGAATCTGGTTTGACCAGAAACTCACAGCTAAGCCGCAGCTCAGTATAATTGGATTACAGTGCTCCAGCACTCATTGGACTGAGAGAAGACCAAATAGCTAAGCTAGAAGTCATTCAAAACAATGCTCTCAGGACCATGCTCGGAGCACCCATGTGGACCAGAATTTGCAATCTGCAAATGGAAACCGAGCTACCACCCCTGGCAGTACGAGTCAAGCAGGTGACAGCCGGTCTCCTCGCCAAAATCTGTAGAGCAGACAAGCCCACAGTTGCCAAGATTTGAATCAGTGCCTCCCTCCACCTCGACCACAGAGTGCGAGGGGCCACCTGGTCGCACGAGGCAAGCAAGGTCATCCGACACCTGCAAGCAGAAACACTCGTCAAGAACAACCAAGACACACGAGACAATGGTTACGCTGTTCCTCCACCATGGAGCCCTCCACCAGCCACACTCAAATTTACCGACCTAGGCGATAGTAAAGCCAACCTCCAGAAGGAGGACCTCAAAAAAATAACTCTCGAAGCCATAGCCACCGAGACACCAGCTGATGCAGCATCATACTTCACAGACGGCTCGGTGGACCCAAAACATCATAGATCCGGAGCGGCCTTCTACACCCAAGGTCAGACCCTCCAATGGAGACTTTCCAACGACTGCTCCACCCTACAAACAGAACTGGTAGCAATCTCAAAGGCCCTACAACACGCTGCAACACAACACAACAAGTCCGTCATAATTCACACGGACTCGAAATCGGCCATGCAAGCGCTGCAACACAGTCAACCAAGAGACAACGTCCACATCATCACCTCGATCCTCGCGCAGCTACAGGAATTCCAAAGCCAAAACCGACCAGTCGTCTTACACTGGATTCCCAGTCATGTAGGGATCGGAGGAAACGACGTGGCAGACGAAGCAGCCAAGGCAGCTACACGTTCCAGTAGCGTACACATCCAAGTTCCAGCAAGTGTGCAACAGATAAAAAATCACCTCAGAAAGACTGCCAAGCTCCACATCAAAAAGAGCTTCCTTCATGCACTCAACGCTGGTTCCCAATCAGCCAAATGGTACCTGGCGGCCACAAAAGGGGAACCACCTTTCGCAGACAAGAAAACTCCAAGACAAACCCAAGTCAGCCTTCACCGACTACGACTAGGGTACAAGTGCTCCTGGCAGATGATCGGAAATGACGTCACGGAATGCACCTACTGTCAGGAGCCAGCAGCCAACCCACTTGAACACTATCTCCTCGATTGCGAGGTCACACCAAGCCTCCGAGACAGAACTCAAATCTCCCAAGAAACACACACAACACCAGCGGCCACTCTAACCCGAAAGGCCCACACAGACCACATTCACCACCTACTCCGGGTCATCACACGATGCCCACCACCCAGATAGCTTAGAAAGCATCCTCTCCCAGCAAGTGCGGACCCCAGTTCGGGGGGCGCGCCACTCCGAGGCTGACCACGTCCAAGAGTGGGGGCCGGTGGTAAGCGTCCACTGATCGGGGGTCCGCTCACACTTGCAACCTGCAGTATCCCTCCAATCTGCAGGTGGGACCACCTCCAATCCCAATCCGGTGGCTCCTGGGCTCAGCCAAGAACCCACCAACAAGGCCGCCTGGGCAAAGCCCGTGTCCGGACCTCTGATCCCGCTAATCTATCTATGCTCTCCTCTTGTCACTGTGGCGTGGTGCTTATCTGCCAGGCAGAAGGCTGTGAGTACACCTGGGGCAGAGGTTAGATCAGCCTTCCTCCTAATCTTGGGTGGGCTCCTCCGGTGTTCCAGGCAGAATCTAAAAGTATATCTTGAAAGGTAATTGTATAGGTGTAAGTAATATTCTAAGTACATGGGGCTTGCCGAGCTTAGGAAGGGATGATGTGCGTTGAAAGCCCCTCCTATGAGTGTGGCGTGGTCAGCGGCCGAAGCAAATAATTGAGTAACCTCCAGTGAGCCCCTTGGGTTCTTGTAGATGTTGTGAACAGTTAATTCCCGTTCTTGGAGGGTTACTTTGACGGCCTGTGTCTCGATGTTTTCCCCACATGGAAATTGCTGCGTGACATCGGCGGAGGGTATGCTTGACTTGACCAAGATCATACATCCTCTTGTTGACGCCTGCGTGAAATACCTCCTGTATGTCTTGTAACCGCTGAATTTGAAACAGTGGTGTTCTTGTAGAAGTGTTTCTTGTAGGAGTATGATGTCAAGCTTGTCCTTGGCTGCTGCTTCTTGTAGGAGGTGTTTCTTGTTTTTGATGCCCTGAGCATTCCATGTTAGGATGTTCAGGGTGCTGACGTTTTCCACCACTGTTTCATCGGGGACTTCTGGTGGTCCTCGATGGAGATGTCCAAGTTCGATTCCAACTGAATCAGGTCCCTGTCTTCGTGTTCTGTGGTTTTTGCCTTCTGGGCCGTGGTTCGGTTCAGGGGAGTTGAAACGTCCAGTTTCTTTCTGGGAGCTGTCGGTATCTTGGGAGCTGTCGGTGTCTTGGGTTCTCTGGTGGCCTTCTTCGGTGTAGAGTGTACCTCGGCTGTTACTCGTGTGCGGACCGGCGTGGCTTCCTCCACTGAGGTGGCTGGAGCTGTGGCGACTTGCCCGAGGACGCTCCCCATGAGTATTTGGAGCTGTGTGGGTTGGATCTTGTGGCCCAGTAGTCCGGCTAGGCCCTCCGCGAAGGTCGTCAGTACGTTGGCTAGGTCTGATATGTGTATCATTCCTTCTGGTGCCTTGGTGTGTGCTTCTTTTGTCTTTCTCGTGTTTGTCGTTCTCTGCTGCTTGGGTGGCTGAGGTGTGGCTGTAGTGAGGCCAGGAAACTGGGCTGCACTTTGGGTGTTGACTGGCTGAGGAGGTTGTCTTTGTTGTTTGGGCCTTTGGGTTCCCCACACGAAGGTACTTGGTGGGGCTGGTGTGTAGGCGGTGGGGGCCGGTCTTGCTGCTGGTCGGTTTGCCTGGACCCTCTTTGTTCTCTCGGAGCATCCAGGATTCCAGGCGTGGTGTTTGCCCCCGCAGTTGGCACACTTGGGGGCAATTTTTTCCCCATTTTTCAGCTTGGTGAGGCAGGACTGTGTGCCGTGCTTCTGTGCGCAGACTGCGCAGATTTCCCTGTACGTGCGCCTTGTCTGATGGTGCCCGTATTTCTGGCATCTGAAGCATCGCAGGGGCTCTGGGACGAAGGGCCTCACTTCGTAGATCCCCCAGGTTTTGAGGTCTATGGTGCTGGGGGGTGAGCCGTAGTGCGTTATGAGGACTTGTTTCGTGGTGGCCGTCTTGTCGGACAGGGGAGAGCATCTCTCGGCTTTTAGGATCTTCGGGTGGTTCTCCAGGGGTTCGAGAGGTAGTTCCTTTGGGTACCGGAGGACTACCGACTTCATCAGTTACTGGGCGGGGTCTAGCTTGGTTGAAGTAATGGTGGTGGTGTTTTGTAGGTAAGTGTCGAGGGTGGTGGCGGAGTTCTTGTCTTTGGGGTGAACGATCATCTCCCCCTTTAGGTTGGGCCGCACTGAGAACTTGGCCAGTGGGTTTTGCTTTTCCATCTCTGTGACGGCGGCATATGTTGTTTTTGCGTCCGTTTTCGTGATCCGGAATTTTGGCAGTGTCGTTGGGGGTGAGCTGGTGGTGGTGATGGGTGCCTTGGGGGCTGCTTGACGGCAATCGTTTCCCGAAAAGGCACGTCGGCGTTTCTTATTTTCTACCTTCGTCCAGTTGTCCTCAGTAGCGGTAGCAGTGGTGGTGGTGGTGGAGGTAGTGGTGGTGGTGGAGTTGTTGGAGGTGGTGGCAGAGTTCCTACTTTTCAGGGCTTCGTTGAAGGCGCGTAACTGGTCTGCTTTCTCTCCTTATCTCAGGACCATGCTCGGAGCACCCATGTGGACCAGAATTTGCAATCTGCAAATGGAAACCGAGCTACCACCCTGGCAGTACGAGTCAAGCAGGTGACAGCCGGTCTCCTCGCCAAAATCTGTAGAGCAGACAAGCCCACAGTTGCCAAGATTCGAATCAGTGCCTCCCTCCACCTCGACCACAGAGTGCGAGGGGCCACCTGGTCGCACGAGGCAAGCGAGGTCATCCGACACCTGCAAGCAGAAACACTCGTCAAGAACAACCAAGACACACGAGACAATGGTTACGCTGTTCCTCCACCATGGAGCCCTCCACCAGCCACACTCAAATTTACCGACCTAGGCGATAGTAAAACCAACCTCCAGAAGGAGGACCTCAAAAATATCTCTCAAGCCACCTTGCAGAGACACGGCTGATGCAGCATCATACTTCTGTGACTTGAAAACAAAATTGGAATTTAAACATCCACAGATCCGGGCCTTCACCAGATGAGACCTCAAGTGGGAACCAACGACTGCTCCACCTACAAAACCAGAACTGGTAGCAATCTCAAAGGCCCTACAACACGCTGCAACACAACACAACAAGTCCGTCATAATTCACACGGACTCGAAATCGGCCATGCAGGCGCTGCAACACAGTCAACCAAGAGACAACGTCCACATCATCACCTCGATCCTCGCACAGCTACAGGAATTCCAAAGCCAACACCGACCAGTCGTCTTACACTGGATTCCCAGTCATGTAGGGATCGGAGGAAATGACGTGGCAGACGAAGCAGCCAAGGCAGCTACACGTTCTAGTAGCGTACACATCCAGGTTCCAGCAAGTGTGCAACAGATCAAGAATCACCTCAGAAAGACTACCAAGCTCCACATCAAAAAGAGCTTCCTTCACGCACTCAACGCTGGTTCCCAATCAGCCAAATGGTACCTGGCGGCCACAAAAGGGGAACCACCTTTCGCAGACAAGAAAACTCCAAGACAAACCCAAGTCAACCTTCACCGACTACGACTAGGGTACAAGTGCTCCTGGCAGACGATCGGAAACGACGTCATGGAATGCACCTACTGTCAGGAGCCAGCAGCCAACCCACTTGAACACTATCTCCTCGATTGCGAGGTCACACAAAGCCTCCGAGACAGAACTCAAATCTCCCAAGAAACACACACAACACCAGCGGCCACTCTAACCCGAAAAAGCCCCACAGACCCTCCACCCCACCTCTCCGGGTGATCACCGATACCCACACCACCCAGAGTAGCTTAAAGCCTCCACTCTTCCAGCAAATGCGGGCCCCGATTCGGGGCACGCCCACTCCAGGCCAACCACGTCAGAGTAGGGCCAGTGAAAGTGGCGATCCACTGATCGGGGGTCCGCTCACACTTGCAACCTGCAGTATCCCTCCAATCTGCAGGTGGGACCACCTCCAATCCCAATCCAGTCTGACTGCTCCTGGAGCTCCAGCCGGAACCACCAAACGGGCCGCCTATAGGCAAAGGCCCGTGTCGGACTACGGTCCGACAATCTATACAACAACAACAACAACACCAGGCCGCCCGTATTTACTATTTCGTCGTCGAGATGGCCCGTACTAAACAGACTGCCCGCAAGTCCACTGGAGGCAAGGCTCCACGGAAGCAGCTTGCCACCAAGGCAGCTCGCAAGTCCGCCCCAGCCACCGGTGGTGTCAAGAAGCCCCATCGTTACAGGCCCGGAACCGTCGCCCTTCGTGAGATCCGTCGTTACCAGAAGAGCACAGAACTACTCATCAGGAAGCTGCCCTTCCAGCGCCTGGTGCGTGAGATCGCCCAGGATTTCAAGACTGACCTGCGCTTCCAGTCGTCTGCCGTCATGGCTCTGCAGGAAGCCTCTGAGGCTTACCTGGTGGGTCTTTTCGAGGACACCAACCTGTGTGCCATTCACGCCAAGCGCGTTACCATCATGCCCAAGGACATCCAGCTGGCCCGGCGCATCCGCGGAGAGCGTGCTTAAGTCCTCTTCCTTGGGGACAAACAAAAAGCACAACAAAACCTACCAGACATCTATAACTCGGCCCTTCTCAGGGCCAAAGAACTGTTCTGAAGATAATTTTCTTGACAATCGAAATGGTTGGTGGTAGGAGAGCGTTAATTTCGGTTACCCAAATCGCCTAACGGTAAGTTGGTAACAGTCGTGCAGGCACGAATGTATAGTAGGTCATCAATTCGGGAGGTGGGTGGGTGCAAAAAACAAGAGCTAGTAACAAATTAATATATAAAGAATAAGTAAGTAAATAAATAACTAAAATAAAAGAAAATTCAATAAAATAAAATAAAATGAATTGTTTACATGAAATAGGCGTGCTGCAAAAAAGAAATGAAACCCAAACACACTCCATGTATGTCACTTTGCAGTGGGTGTAAAAGTACTCCACGCAGAATTTATTTATTTATTTATTTATAATGTTTCGATTTAGTCCTGTTTCTACGCCAATAGAGAATGCAGATTATTATAATTTTTTTTTATTTATTTCCCTCTCAATATATTTGTGTCGGTAACTGTCTCTTTAACATGTAACTGTGGCTCCGAAGGAGCCGATTAAGTTGTAGTAGTGGGATGGCGTGTTTGTTGTACACAAGTAACCTCTTACTTGGAAGAGGTGTACTTGGTGACAGCCTTGGTGCCCTCAGACACGGCATGCTTGGCCAGTTCACCGGGCAGCAAGAGTCGGACAGCTGTCTGGATTTCCCGACTTGTAATGGTGGAGCGTTTGTTGTAGTGCGCCAGGCGGGAAGCTTCGGCAGCGATGCGCTCGAAGATGTCGTTCACGAAAGAGTTCATGATGGACATAGCTTTGGAGGAGACTCCTGTGTCGGGGTGCACTTGCTTCAGTACCTTGTAGATGTAGATGCTGTAGCTTTCCTTCCTCCTGCGCTTCTTCTTCTTGTCACCCTTGGCAATGGCCTTC
>NW_024712678.1:0-15338 GCF_018991925.1 Homarus americanus
GGTGACAGTAAACGTGGATGACATGAAGTGTATGGGTGAGTAAAGAGATAACAGAGTATGTGGATGACAATAAGTGTATGGTTGATTAAATGGATGACAGTACAGTATGTAGATGTTAGAGAATATGGATGATAAAGAGTGTGGATGACAAAATATGAATGACAAAGTATGGCTGACAGAGAGTGTGGGTTGACAGAGCATGTGGATGACGGCAAGGTTATGACTAAGGAAACGGATGACAGAACAAGTAAATAACAAGAAAACTACTGAATCACATCATATTGTTTTTCTTAATAACCACTAAAGGATGTCAGGGCGTGATTTATATTTTGTTTACATGATAATTGACTGAATTCACTGAAGCGTCATCTGTCAGTCAACTCTATAAACCTTTATCAGTTAATTCATTATTTATATTTAATGTCTCAGAAAATAAGATCTTGTATAATATTTAAGAGGTTGTTATATTAACTGACATATTACCAATACTTATTTCATTATTGTATTATACAGAGGAATATTACCAAATCATCATTGTTTTTGGATATATTTATTTTCTTTGTCATTACAGGTGAGTAAATATCTCGCTATAATGTTACGCAGAAAATTAAAACCAAAATTCCTTTTAACTTTTACTAATCTTTACTCAACAAAGGTAATGGTGTTAGCTTAAGGTAACCTATAATGACTTTTTAAGATCAAATATAATTGTTAGGATTACTTAGGCCTAATTGACTAAATCTAATAAAATGGAAACTAAGGAAAGAAAATTGGGTCTAATTAAAATTATCTTTATCCCAATTAAACCTAACCTAACCAACCTTCCGTTAACTAACCTAACCTCACCTTACCTCCTTACCTCACCTTACCTCCTTACCTCACCTTACCTCCTTACCTCACCTCACCTCCTTACCTCGCCTCACCTCCTTACCTTACCTCACCTCCTTACCTCACCTCACCTCCTCACCTCACCTTCTTACCTCACCTCACCTCACCTCCTTACCACGCTTCACCTCCTTACCCACCTCACCTCCACACCCATCTCCTTACACCCACCTCCACTCCACCCACCTCCCCTTACCTCACCTCACCTCCCATCTCTGCCTCACCCTCCCACCCGCCTCACCTCCACCTTACCTCACCTCCCACCCCACCTCACCTCACCTTCACCTCACCTCACCTCACCTCCTTACCACGCCTCACCTCCTTACCACGCCTCACCTCCTTACCTTACCTCACCTCCTTAGCTCACCTCACCTCCTTACCTCGCCTCACCTCCTTACCACGCCTCACCTCCTTACCTTACCTCACCTCCTTACCTCACCTCACCTTAATCGTCCCATTTACACCTATTACACGTTCATCAGATCATTCACACGAGAGACGCATTTTACCTGTTTATTTACCATACAAATGAACGAATTATTTTGCAATAATTCTAGAGGAAATAATTACAATTTCCCTCAGGTAATACAGGTTGGGGACAATGTGTTCAGGCCTGAGTTTGTTCATCGTATTCCAGAAATGAACACCTTTGAACAATTACCACCTGGTGTATTAGATAATGAATTAGGGCTTATGGATACACCTAGATGATAATTCTTTGGGTGAGTAATAAATTATTAATAAAATAATTATAATGTCAATACTAAAAGAGGTATTGTAAGTTATTTGTTTTATTTACAGAAAAAAAAGATTGATGTATAATCTGGGTAATTATTTTAACGTATAACATCAATGAGTCAATTTACTTAAAAAAATCCAAATCAGAATTCTTAAAAATTTTAATTCGGTAAAATGTTGAAAATAAAATCGTACCATGATTGTCTTAAGTAGAAAAATATTAATAATCTTCCATTAATTAATTTATTATTATTATCTTACCTAAACATTACCGAAAGATTTTATTGGTGTTCATTTTACTTACTAAAACCATTCGAGGAAATTTGTATGATAATTATCTAAAAAAAGTAAAGTAAAGCCTTACCGAATAATTTTTCTCTTGATTAATGTGAAATAATTACTAACCTAAGCTAACCTAACCTTAAACCCTTTGAAATAAGTGACCTTTGAATTGGGAATAAGTAAACGGATAAATTAACGTAATCTGATGTCCATTGCTATATTGTTAAAAGATATTAATTTCCCTATATATTTCCCTCACAAACACTGAAATTTCCCCACAGGTAACACAGGCAACACAGGTATATGTTGCGGAGTGTGTGTGAGTGTTGTTCAGTCGTATATCAGGAGTATTCAATCACCAACCTCTTGCTCTATTAAATAAGTGTTGTGTTGGCGATAACTTAAGGGTCATGTATACCCAGATTTATTATGTATATGTATGATCTATACTGTATATACCCAGATTATGTAATACTGTATATATGATCTATGTATACCTAGATAGTAATATATATGTATAATAGTTATGGATACTAAAACAATTGAAGTAGTAATTTTTTTTTGTATGTGAGAAATAGACTTGACACTCAGAAGACACTCACTTCCTAAACAAGCACTTGAGTCTAAAGCACTTGAGTCCACCAACTACACACTTTTCCTCTTCTAATATCTGGTAATCACTTCAGTAGAATAAGTTGCTAATGGTCTAAAACAGGAGAATATTTTTTCAGAATATTCGTCTTCCATTTCTGTTCTACCCAGAGGAATATTTTCAATGTATCGGTAATACTCTTATGTGATATTACAAGTCGGGGATATTTGATTTTTTTTTTATCTTTTCGAAAATATAGATAAAAATGACCTTTTAATTCAATTGGGTATTTATCTCGATTCATATATTCTGTATTTTAACGTGATTCATATTCGGGTTTTTCATAATATTAAATAAAATTGCAAATATAACTTTACCAATATCGATAAACTAGTAACAAGATCGGAGGTAAGTATTCACAGGCAATGATAATTTATTCCAGTGAAACCAAGTTTGTTAACCTAACCTAACCTGACCTGACCTGACCTCACCTCACCTAAACCAGAGTGACCGTCGGGCTGCCAGGAACAGCTAAGTAAATATGATGTATTGTGGTTGCTTCCTTATTACATTATATTTCTACAATGTTCAATTTTACAGTCAATTCCTCTTAAAAATTTCATACTCTTCTCATTGTATTAGTAAAGATTTGGGACCATGTGTTCACCTCCTGGGATAATTCACTCTACTTCACTCGCCTTCATTAATGCTGTTTGGGACGATGTCTTCAATATTGTGTTATAATCTATCCAATCATCACCTGAATTATTTACCTGTTAATCTTCAGTATCAGTGAGAATTATAAGACTTGTAAAATAATTATGTTTTTTCACTTAATATTTCTTTCAATATTAAGTAATGTTATTTTATCAAAAACCAGGTGGAAGTGTTATGGATTTGTTGTTTATTTATTCCCTTTACTAAAACAAGTCATTATGTTTTTTTTAACTCTAATGTAAGAAAAGTAAATTTATTAATTTCTTTTAACCTAACTATTTATTTCCTAGCTAAGGTGATATAATTGCCAGGTTTACGTAACATGAATATCAGTTCGTAAATAAAATTAAACTCAATGGGGAGGTTAATTTAATACAACTGATTCACCAATGATCCTAAGTTTAATCTAATTGAACATAATCTAACATGACCTAACATAACATAACATAACGTAACCTAACGTAACCGAACGTGTCCCGGCAGTTAGTGGACCGTATTGCTTGAGGCGTTATTTTTTGGAATATATTTCTCCGATTGAACTGAAATTTTATGCAAGTGACAGGTAGACACAGGTAACATAGGTAGACATAGGCAGTGACAGGTAACGGGTAGACACAGCTAAACACAGGTAGACACAGGTAACAGAGCTAGACAAAGGTAGACATAGGTAGTCATAGGTAACACAGCTAGACACAGTTAGACATGGGTATATAATAGGGTGTGTCATAGGAGGGAAGATCAGCTAAAACTAATGGCCCATCACTTTTTTGGTAGATTTTAGTGTATATAAACAGAAAATAATTTCAGTTTCAATATTTTGCAACCTTTTGCTAGGTAAATTTTAGCGTGAAATTTATCGAAAATCTAACGTACAGCTGCATTAGTGCATTACAATTAAATAGTGAACATTGCTTTCTGACTTCATTCTTTAACAACCCAACTAACAATATTTTTTTCTGTTTCAGATTCTGATGCATTTATAAGTTGATAATATTTGCGATGGCTGCTTGTGTCAGGACGAGGAACCAAAAATCCAGCCATCTCAGTCACTATCTTGGGTCTGGGAGAGAGCTCCTGAAGTCGGAGTTGCCTACATTGAGAGATGCTTTGAGATACGGTGTTTTAATCAGGCAAATCAGTGAAAAGAACCAAAGAACTTACACAAACAAAGACATTGCCAGTGATATGACCAAAGTTGTCTTTAAGTATTAATTGGCTAACGCTCAGTTCAAGCCTCCAGTCATAACAAGTCAGAAGAAGATTAGTGAGAGACTGCTAAATAGTTGGGAAAAGGCAAGAGATATCTCTCTTGGGAGAGGAAAACTTGCAGAAGTTACATTTCTATACAACTGGACCAGTTATTTGACATAATTATCGCAAGTGCCCAATTATTCTCTGGTCCTGAATTTGGATGATCGTGACTGTAAATCCGAGGCCTACATCTCCTGTATTTGCAAGCGTGAACTGAAGATTCCTGTGATCGAACTGGCATTTGTCAAAGCACAGAGAGAGAAGACTGGCAGTATAGGGGCTCTCATGATTTCTAGCCAAGATATTCCGGAGTCCAAGAGACAGGAGGCTGCCACAGAGAGACAGAAGAGGAGAAGAGTTGCTGAGGAAAAGAGACTTGAGAAGGCCCAGGGTGAGGTAAAAAAGGCCGATGATTGAGCTGCTTTGATTCAGAGTTAATGACTTCCCATGGCTGATCCGAGTGCTGACTCAGGAAATGGTGACTTTGTCCTCAACCCAGAAAAAATAATGAGGATCCCAAACCTTCCAGGCATAAGAGATCTTCGAAATAGGAAAGACATCCTGAGCATAGTTTTCCACACAGCATGCGACACCACACTGGTCTCTCAGAGAAACTGCAGGAGATAGCAACAGCTGCCTGGATTGACGGGTGGTTTGATAACACCTGATGATGTTCACCTGGGTGATAGATCATAACAAAGTAAGGAGAGCACAGGAGAAACTTGTCAGTAACCTAGAAGAGGAGTTTGATAAGGGGATAAGAGAAAATGGAATCAATTGTTTGTTCTTTGATGGGAGAAGGGATGACACTAAAGTGTTCATGAAAATTGGAGATTCTGACAAGTTGTTCCCTGCCATGGTGAAGGAGGAACACTATTCCTGCTGCAGTGAACCAGGAGGGAAGTATTTGTGGCATTTCACTCCAGAGAAAGATGACATCAGGAAACCAGCTGAGATAGTGGCAGATAACATTGTGAACTGGCTCAGAGAGAGGAACGTAGACCAGACCCTGCAGGCCATTGGAGGGGACAGCACCAACACGAAAACAGGGTGGCAAGGGGGGGTCATACAGTGGATAGAGCGGAAGATTGGGAGGAAGCTGGTCTGGGATTGTTTGTGACCTCCACACCAACGAGCTGCCACTCAGACATCTGATCCAGGAGCTGATGGCAAGACTCTTTCTAAAACAACAGATGGTCTGGTCCTCTTGGCAAGATGCTGACTCTGCCACTGAGTTAGAAATAAATCCGAGCTTTGAAAAAATCACAGTTGGCCCTCCACTCGTTGAGCTTGCACATACTGTCATTGACGACCTGAGTACTGACCAGTATTATGGTTACATGATTTGCAGTGCCATCAAAACTGGGGTCATGCCTGATAGACTTGCTTACCTGCAGATAGGTCCAGTCTCACATTCTAGGTGGCTCACAACGGCTCTCAGGTTCTGCAGAATTTGGGTCGCTCATCATAAACTGAAAGGGAACCAGCTTCACAACCTGAGACTTATTGTCCAATTCATCGTGAGTGTCTACTTGCCAAATTGGTTCAACACCAAGGTCAAGTCATCGTTCTCCGAAGGTCCGAGGCATGTTCTCTTCCAGCTTGAGCTCCTGAGGAGTCAGCCAAGGAAGGTTGTTCAGATTGTGGAGCAGACTGTGAGGAGATCTTCCTGGTATGCTCATCCGAGGCAGTTCTGCAGACAATGCTCTGCAGTAAGGATGAGGAGGAGAGAAGAGTGGCAGTCAAAAAGATCTTGGATATGAGACTTATGAGAGGATCTGGGCATGACGAATCAGTTGGTGACGATTCCTTCAGGGTCAGGAAGACTCCTGAAGTCAATCTAGGTGCCAAGACCCTCACTGATCTCATAGATCTGGATAACATCCAGGCTGACAGTGAGCCCCCTCTAACCTGCAGCCTCACCAATGTTCAAGTCAGAGCTTTCCTGGACAACCCCATGCATGTCCCTGCCTGGCCCTCGCACACCCAGAGTATAGAGCGTTGTGTACAGCAAGTGAGCGAGGCCAGCAGTCACGTGTACAGCCAGGAGAGGAGGGAAGGCTACATCCGAGCTCAGGTGGTCAGCAGGGAGGTGATGAGTAGAAACAGAAGCAAGAAAGACATGTTCTCTATGGTGTGCAGCAACACCGGGTCGTAGTAGTAAAACCGGTTTTTGTATTTGATGATTTTGTTTTCTAAAGGAATATTAAATTTAATAAATGTGTCAAGATCATTCGTTTCACTATTCTGGATCATTTTCATCCTAATAAATTAACCTGATACATTTACTTTACTTTAAATAAGCTATTTAGTGGTGTTGGTAAAAGGGTGGGAATACTGAATTTTCATAAGATTTCAAGTTAAAATTTACCTAGCAAAAAATGAAAACGTTTCAAATCTGAAGATATCACATGATTCTGCACATAGAACTACATCATTAATACCATGGGCCGATTTTTCAAACTCAAAAAAAAAAAATTCGCCTCCGTATGACACACTTATGTACCATAGGTACATAGGTAACACAGCCAGACGCAGGTAGACATAGGTAACACAGCTAGACGCAGGTAGACATAGGTAACACAGCTAGACGCAGGTAGACATAGGTAACACAGGTAGACATAGGAGACGCAGGTAGACACAGGTAGACGCAGGTAGACATAGGTAACACAGGTAGACATAGGAGACGCAGGTAGACACAGGTAGACGCAGGTAGACATAGGTAACACAGGTAGACATAGGAGACGCAGGTAGACACAGGTAGACGCAGGTAGACACTGTACTGAGATAACTAGCCCTAACACACCCTAACCCTACTGTACTGACATTACTAGCTATGACATCTCCTATCCTTCCTATTTTAGACCATCACTAGAACCTTATATACTTCCTGTGGTGAGATTTACTAGCCCTAACCCCTCCTATCCCTCGTGTCCTAGAACATCTATCCCTACCACACGTTGCCACATACTCAATACACCTGTCTGTCTCCCGTGATAGCCGACCCGAAGCTCTTTCCGGTGATGGATAAATATTTCCAGATACACTCGTGGGGGAAACGCGCATGCGTGCGTAGTGTCAACAAAGGCTGTAAGAGACTGCTCCTTAAAATTCGTATTTCTGACGAATTCAGAGCGTCTACCAATCCCAGCCTGTGCAGACAACTATAGTAAGACCCAGATATCAGCACAGTGGCATATATTTTTTTGTTACTTTTGGACTTTGTCATTTTTTGGGGATAAAACATCTGGTCCTACCACCCGATCCCTCTGAGCAAAGTTTTTCAAGTTTGCGCATGCGCAGTGTGATAGTGTGACGTCATTACCACTCCACCTGACTGCAGTGTTGCCAACGTGCCCTATGCCCGCCGTTAAACGCTCCCGTTCGTTGGAAACGGCGGCAGTAGGTGACAGTGATGCTGACGACTTTCTTCTTGAAGACACGTCAAAGAAGAAGCAGAAACCTCAGAAGTCAGGGTCTCCAGCAGGGGCCACGGCTCCCCCTTGCACCCCTTCTGGGGCTGTAGAGGGTGGACTCCTGTCATCGGGGTCCCCAAGTGAGCCTACATGTGGCTCAATGACCGACCCTCCGCCGACGATGGACATAGGGGATTCCCTTTGTCTCCCTGCCCCGTCGCGCCTTCGTCGTCTCGCCTTCCCTCGGGACTTGCCTCTGAGCACACGGACGACCTGGTTCTTCCGTCACTGCTCTCCACTTCAGGACTCAACACTTCGCCTCCGCCGAGGTCCCACAGCCGTGATAGTCACCACACAAATGGACGAGACGGTACGCCTGCTCACTCAGGTGGGCTTTCCTGCTCCCCAGGGGGAGGTGATGCTGAAGTTCACCATCATCACCCCAGAAACTCGTCGTACCAAGGTAATGGTTCGCCACGTACCCTGGGAGATCCCTATCGACGATCTTCGCCCTCTTCTCCCACAACTACTGGACATGGAACGCCGCATCAACCCGGTCTCCAAACGTCCATCCAACGAACTCATCGGCTGGTGGGTGGGCCCCCTCCCCCCGAAGGTGAATGTAGGACCAATTCACAACTGTCCTCTCGACCGATTTATCGGAACCCCGAAAATCTGTGGTCGTTGCCAATCGTGGAAACACCGCACCTGGGAGTGCACGAGGATGGTCGCCTGCGGTTTCTGTGCAGGTCCTCACGACACAGTGGAATGCAAATCGAAAATTCAGAACAAAATCCCAGTTATTCCACGGTGCGTCAATTGCCATGGCAGTCACCACGCCTGGAATGCCAATTGCCCACAGCGTCCTGGCACTCGCCCGGGGAAAACTTACCTTGTACCACCGCCCTCGTCTCTGACGAAGCCCCTGTCAACCAAACCTCAATCCTATCCACCACCGCCTCTTCCATCCACCAAGGATTTCCCATTGATCTCCTCTCCTCTACCACCCCCTCCATCACCCCTACCACCCATCCTTTCTCCCCTCCCTCCCTCTCCCTACCGTTCTTGGAACAAGGTCGTTGCCGGCCCTGCCACACAGTCACCACCATCTCCTGCCCACCCGGACCCCCGCTGTCTCTCACCAGCACCACCACCTCTTACTCAACTGAACCCTCACCGTCCCTCTCCGTCGCTACCACCACCACATGCCCAGTCGGGCCCTCGGCAATCCTCGCCGCCACCTCCAGCTCATGCACAGGTACACCAAGTTGGTTCTATGGAAACAATCACTCTCCGTCTGGATCGCCACTCCAAGCAAATCAACCTTCTCTCAGCCCAACTCGACTTGTTTGTGAAAACAATTGCGACATTGCAGAAGCAACAACAACTCATTCTGGACACCCTGACCCAACAGGGGCGCACTTTGCAAGCCCTGATGACCCGCCTCCTTCCATCTCCCGAGATGGAGGATCCATCCCTCGCTCTCCCACTCCTCCCTCTCCATTTCTCTCAACAGAATTTGGTACCTCCTCTGGAGCCCTGTCTAGCCCCTCCGACTCATCTCACACCGGAGGCCGTTCCCTCCTCTTCTTACAATGGAACATCCAGGGACTTAGACCTCGCCGGACAGACCTCGCCCAGTTTGTGCTCTCCCATCAAGTAGATGTTGCTCTACTTCAGGAAACCATCACAGACGATGTTACTCCACTCCGCCTCTCTGGCTATTCTGTTTACACCCTGCCTCGGTACCGTGGGCAGGCTCGTGGCCTCCTCACCCTTGTGCGTAACACCATTCCATCTGTTCGTCTCCCTTCACCTGACTCACATGGACCCCCGTCTGAATTACTTTCTGTCTCCCTTACTCTTGGTGACCGGACCCTTCGTGTAGTCAATGTTCATTTCAAGAGTGATTCTCTGGACCCCCAGGTTCTTCACGACCTCCATGATGGGGTTCCCACTATTGTTCTTGGCGACTTTAATGCCCGCCATCCCACTCTTACTCCGGATCATCCCACTCCATGTACCCTTAATGGATCACATCTCTCACAGTTTCTTAATGGGGATGATGATGTTCGCTTTCTTTGTCCTGACGATCCTACTCGCCTCCCCCATAGTTTCCTTGATGTTGGCTTACTATTGAACGGTCATACTTCCTTTCATCCTACCGTCTGCACCGAGCCTGCTCTGTATAGTGACCATCTTGCCGTTACTACCCATCTCAGGCTCTCCTTCTCTGCCCCGACATCAACTCCTTATCGATCCCCTCGCCTTCGTCTCACACAAGATGCTGTTCCTTCCTTTACCCAATACCTTTCTACCTGGGCGGATTCCTATGTTGTCCCTCAGTCCCTTGACTCTTACAGCGCTGATTTTGTTGATGCCGTGTATGACTCTGTCAATCGCGCTACCCCTCCACGCCCTCCCCGTCACCCCAGAAGTGCCACCAACTACTGGTATCGTATCCCTGCCATGAGACATCTCCGGCAGGTAACCCGTGATCTCCACTCTGCCATACGGAGGTCTCGGTCTCCAGAGGACTGGGAAGACTTCAAAAATTGGTGCTCCTTTGCAACTCAGGAGCGCCGTCGGATACGTGAGGCGGACTGGCTATCCTTCACGGGATCTCTATCGTTCCAGTCGTCACCCTCTTATGTATGGAATCGGATTAATGCTATACGGGGTACTCGACGGAGGCCTCCTCCCCACCCTGACCCCGCCTCCCTTGCCTGCTCTTTAATGGAGGACTGGGCACAAGCTTCCTCCCCTGAGGCACTTCCAGATCCAATGCAGGAGGCAGTGCAGGCCCGCATCGATGCGTCTGAGCCTGTTGTTCGTGCTGCTCTTACCTCCCCTGCCCCCACTGATCATCCCATCACACAGTTCGAGCTTGACAGTGCTCGTCGCTCTAGAAAAGACACCTCTCCTGGGGATGATCAGATAACCTACTCCGTCCTCAACGCCTGTACTAATATTCCTAACGGCCCCTTGCTTGCTCTCTACAATATGTCTTATGAACATGGGGTTCTCCCGTCCAACTGGAAAAATGCCACTATTATCCCCATCCCTAAGCCGGGAGATCCTGGGAAATATCGACCCATTAGTCTTACCTCCTGTGTTTGCAAGATGATGGAGAGGGTACTCCATCGTCGCCTTCTTCACACCATAGGCGGCTTCCACAACTCCCTCAATGGTTTCATTCAACATCGCAGCACAGCACACTCCATTGCTTCCTTTTATTGCAATCAGACTGCCCGCGTCTCCGTCTTCCTTGATATCAAGGGAGCCTTTGATACGGCTCAGCCTGCCCTCATTTTAGCTGAACTTGCACGGTTAGGGGTTAAAGGGAGACTTCTACAATGGATCGCCTCTTACCTCACTGGACGTCAGGCCCGGGTTCGCGTTGAAGGCTCTATGTCTCCTGTTCAAGAAATGAACCTCGGCACCCCTCAAGGTGGAGTCCTGAGTCCCACCTTGTTTAACACTCTCATGCACTCCATTGCATCACTCCCGTGGCCGACAGAAGTTGTCCACTCAGGATATGCCGACGATGTCCTCCTCCAAGCCCCTGACTACCTCAGCATGCAGGAAGCCCTTGATCTGGTCTCCAGAGAGTGTGATTCACTTGGTTTCCTTCTTTCAACTGCGAAAACAAAAGCCATGTGGCACGGTCGTGTTGTACCTCCACCCCTTTTCTTATCAGGAACGCCCTTGGACTGGGTTAATGAGACAAAATACCTGGGTGTGTATGTAACTCGCACACGTTGTCAGATCCCTGAAGTCCGCTATCTTCGAGACATATGTTTTCGGCGTCTCGCTCCCCTCTCTACCATGTGCAGGGGTTCCCTTGGTGCCAGCATCCCTGTACTTCTCACCATGTACAAGTCTTTTGTCCGTTCCTGTGTCGACTACGCCGCCCCTGCCCTCGTCAACATTAGTCGGACTGCTGTCAACCGTCTCGAAGTTATCCAGAGGAAAGCTGCTCGTATCATCCTTGGGGCTCCTCAGTGGACACGCTCTACTTCTCTATATAACGAACTTGGTCTTTCCCCCTTACAGGATCGTGTCCAGGAGTTTTACCTAAAAACTGCCGTCTCCATTCTACGGGATCCTAGGGGCAACTATGTCCAAACCAACTTGACTACTGCTGTTCGAGACCGACCTCCATCTAGAAGACAGTGGCGAGGGTCACTCATCCGAGCCCTTCAGGAACATGACCTCCTGCCTGATATTGTTGTCACCCCTGCTGTTGGTTCGTCTCCTTCTCCCTGGCTGGATTTTCAACCTGAAGTGATTGCCCTCGGTGGACCGCTCCCGAAATCCCAGGTGAACCCTGTTATTCTCTGCAAATACCACCTCTCCAGGATCGCTCACTGGTCCCCAGGTAGGGTCGTCCTCTACACTGATGGTTCTGTTGACCCCGCTACAGGTAGGGCCGGGGCTGGTGTCTACATCTCCCGTCCTCATGCCCCTGAGCCTATCAAACTGTCTCTCAGAGTTTCTGACGGGGCATCCTCCACTCAGGCTGAACTAATAGCCCTCCTTGCTGCCCTTCTCGCTGAGGAAGAAGCAGATGGTTTCTGCCCCTTGCTTGTCTGCTGCGATTCCAGGTCTGCTCTCGACGGGATCGCATTTGGATCTGGGGAAAATAAGGACCTCATCCTCCGAATACGAGGGTTAACATCCACACTTCAGGATGAAGGCCGTCCTGTGACATTCCTATGGATACCTAGTCATGTCGGTATCTTGGGGAATGAGGCAGCAGATGACCTTGCCAAGACTGGCTGCAACAAGGCCACACCTGACTACGTTGTTCCTCGAACACTCTTACAGATTAGGACCCAAATCCGCCGCAAACAGAGAGAAGCTCGGGAAGCAGCCATCCCCCTGGACTCCCCGCCCACATGGTACGATGTCCTCCGTAAACTTCCTGACTTCTCATACGTCTACGGGAAAGGGTCGCGGAAGGGGGACGTGATTGCTGCCCGTATCATCATTGGGTATGACTTTGCTTGGGAGATTGGTATCCCCACATCCCCTGAGCAACGCTCTTGTGCGTTATGCAGAAGACCCGACAGCCGCACCCTTATTCACTACCTCCTAAGATGTCCCCACACACAACGCTTCCGTGACGCCTGCTGGACCACCACTCCACGACCCCCTGACGGAGACACGATGATCCTCCCAATACTGGCCAGATATTTTGTAAATAATATTAATTATGTGTTAAAGGAACATCCTTCCTTCCTTAGGCTTTAGTAAGCCCCTTTATAATATTTATACTGTATATACTTTTCACACTTGCCAGATGATTCTGGTGTCATTGTACAGGGGTACCTAGTGACAGCACTAGGATCCCGCTTCCTCTATCAAGGAATAAACAATTGAAATTGAATTGAAATTGATACACTGTTAACATGTTAGAGTGGGTGGTTGAGGGGGGGGGGGTGTATCTTTCTTCCTTACCCTTCCTTCCTTCCTTCCTTCCTTCCTTCCTTCCTTCCTTCCTTCCTTTCGTCCGTCAGTCCAGTGGCTACCCTCGCTATATTAGACGTTGACTCAAGAACTATTGTGGATAGGTTTTACACACACACACACACACACACACACACACACACAATAAGTCATCCACGCACAACCTCTTGCAGTGAGTCATCCACACACACCCTCTTACAATAAGTCATCCACGCACAACCTCTTGTAGTGAGTCATCCACACACGCCCTCTTACAATAAGTCATCCACGCACAACCTCTTGTAGTGAGTCATCCACACACACCCTCTTACAATAAGTCATTCAAGCACAACCTCTTGTAGTGAGTCATCCACACACGACCTCTTGTAGTGATTCATCCACACACACAACCCCTTGTAGTGAGTCATCCACACACAACCTCTTACAATAAGGCATTCACACACAACCTCTTGTAGTGAGTCATCCACACAGAACCTCTTGTAGTGAATCATCCACACACAACCTCTTGTAGTGAGTCATCCACACACATGAGTCATCCACACACTACTTTGTATTGATTCATCCACACACACAACCTCTGTAGTGAGTCATCCACACACAACCTCTTGTAGTGAGTCATCCACACACAACCTCTTGTAGTGAGTCATCCACACACACACCTCTTGTAGTGAATCATCCACACACACAACCTCTTGTATTGAGTCATCCACACACAACCTCTTGTAGTGAGTCATCCACACACACAACTCTTTAGTGAGTCATCCACAAACAGCCTCTTGTAGTGAGTCATCCACACACACGACCTCTTACAATAAGTCATTCACACACAACCTCTTGTAGTGAGTCGTCCACACAGAACCTCTTGTAGTGAATCATCCACACACACAACCTCTTGTAGTGAGTCATCCACACACAACCTCTTGTAGTGAGTCATCCACACACACAACCTCTTGTAGTGAGTCATCCACACACAACCTCTTGTAGTGAGTCATCCACACAGAACCTCTTGTAGTGAGTCAGCCACACACAACCTCTTTTAGTGAGTCATCACACACAACCTCTTGTAGTGAATCATCCACACACAACCTTTTGTAGTGAGTCATCCACACAAACCTCTTGTAGCGAATCATCCACACACAACATCTTGTAGTGAGTCATCCACACACACCCAATTGTAGTGAGTCATCCACACACAACCTCTTGTAGTGAATCATCCACACACAACCTCTTGTTATGAGTCATCCACACACAACCTCTTGTAGTGAGTCATCCACACACAACTTCTTGTAGTGAATCATCCACACACACAACCTCTTACAATAAGTCATCCACGCACAACCTCTTGTAGTGAGTCATCCACACACAACCTCTTGCAGTGAGTCATCCACACACGACCTCTTGTAGTGATTCATCCACATACACAACCTCTACAATAAGTCATCCACACACAACCTCTTGTAGCGAGTCATCCACACACAACCTCTTACAATAAGTCACCCACACACAACCTCTTGTAGTGAGTCATCCACACACGACCTTACTCTTGTAGTGGAGTCATCCACACACACGACCTCTTCTAGTGAGTCATCCACACACATGACCTCTTGTAGTGAGTCATCCACACACAACCTCTTGTAGTGAATCATCCACACACAACCTCTTGTAGTGAGTCATCCACACACAACCTCTTGTAGCGAGTCATCCACACACAACCTCTTACAATAAGTCATCCACACACGACCTCGTGTAGTGAGTCATCCACACACGACCTCTTGTAGTGAGTCATCCACACACACGACCTCTTGTAGTGAGTCATCCACACAGAACCTCTTGTAGTGAGTCATCCACACACAACCTCTTGTAGTGAGTCATCCACACACAACCTCTTGTAGTGAATCATCCACACACAACCTCTTGTAGTGAGTCATCCACACACACCCTCTTGTAGTGAGTCATCCACACACAACCTCTTGTAGTGAATCATC
>NW_024712679.1:0-9290 GCF_018991925.1 Homarus americanus
CTTGACTCTGAGAATCTCCAGAGTAATGAGCGTCTCCTCAGAATGTTCAAAAGACAACCAGGATCAGAATGACAATCAGAATGGTAATGGAATATCGAATGCCGAATATGGAATCCCCGTGGACGGGACTGTAGGGCCTTTATATGGGGTCGGCCCAGCCGGCTTCTGACCTCTAACAATTAACACTAAACTGGTTTGATCTGGATAATTGTGTGCAGGTGTGGTCCTGGCCAGGTGTCTTGGCTAGGTGCGGTTGTAGGTCACCGGCTCACGTCATTAGCGGGCCAGGTCAAGTCCCTAGGGTCGACCTGAGGTGTGTCAACCTGGAATGCGGTGGTACCACGAGGTCTGTGGTGTACTTGCTGTTATATGTGACATAATTCTGGGCTGTAAGCTTTGGTCTGACAATCACTCATTACACCTCCCGCCAAGACCAAAGCTTCATCACAGAGACTGATGCCACATATAGACAGCAACATCACGTGTGGTGTCAAAGATAATCCCTGGGGCGATAACATAGTTTCACATTTACAAACAACAATCTCATAGGTGTATGTTTTTCTACTGGCGCTAGTTTGATCTGACAAAGCTCACTATACCTCCCGCCAAGATCAAAGCTTCTATGCCAGGAGAAAAAGGAAACATAGCAAGTGAACATAGAATGAAAAAATCCTTCATATGTAGCATAGTGTCCGAGGCAACCTTGCAAATCACATTCTACAAACAACAACAGGTGTTACATTTCCTTATCAGCCCATGTCAAAATAATAATTCATCTCCGTCAGTAATATAGCTACAACATCGTGTTTCATAGTCCAAGACATTGATCAAATGAACTCATAGAAAAAGTGAGACTAAAAAAAGACATTCTTTGTAGTAAACATCAACAAAATCAGAGAAAATACTTCAAAATACACAAAAAATGTTCCTACTTCACATATTAGGGTATTGATATCTTTTTATTATACATCAACAACATCAGTACATTAGTTGGGTCCAGCATAGCTCACGTCTTCCATCCAGCTGGTATCTGAAAAATAGGGGATGGCGGCAGCTCAGCAGCTGTAGTCGGTTGGTCCTTCATCATCGGCTTTCTTGTGATGTCAGGACAGCACATCTTCTGTCTTCTTTCTTCACATAGCACGTCTTCTGTCTTCTGTCTTCTTTCTTCACATACCGCACCTTGTAGGTCGTTTCTCCACACCTTCTGACTTCTTCTCACTTCCTCCTGGTTTCCATACTCTTCCAGACGAGTTTTCTGTCCCATCTGCGTTCTTCCTCTATACATCTTCATTTTCATATTCCAGATGAATTTTTCTGCTCCATCTGAGTTTCTTTATACATCTTCGTTTTCCATCATATTCCAGATGAATTTTTCTGCTTCATCTGCATTTCTTCTCTGCAACATCATCATTTTCAACATATTCCAGACGATTTTCTGTTCATCTGCCGTCGGCCCTCTCCGGCTGGGATGAAGCCGGTCCACTGTTTGGGCTGTCGTCTCATTAGATAACTCGTAAGGCAGGTTCCGCGGACCAGGGCTCGCCCTCCGTACGTGAGTGTCGGCGAGACCAAAGACCGTCCTGTCTTACACCTTCCACAGTGGTGAATCCCTCCCTGGCTGGGCTCACCAGGGTTCGTTGTGTGGCGATCCATTCCACACTCCTTACTTCCTAAAGTAGAAAAATATAAAATCTTCTTAATCCTATACCAAGGGAGGACTTGAAAGAAGTGACGTGGTGTGTGGTGGGTTTCGTGCTGCCTTCATCAAGCTGCATTCATCACGCTGCTTTCATCATGCTGGTTCTTCTCTGCTCGTATGTACTGTGGTTGACGTCCGGCTGGCCATGGGTGGTACTGTGTGTGACATTTGACAGAGAAACAATCCTAAAGGGGTGATGGATTAGTTGGAAGTGCATTCGCAAAAAAAAAGTTTACTTTATATGTTAGGTCAATGTTTGGCAACTATCATTTCCGTCACGACAATGTTCTCATCAGGCTGGGTCGGGGAGTGAAGCTCTGCGCACTACACTGAATATCATTTATCACTGCGCGTCAAAGAGTACATCACAAATCATAATAGCATAAAAATACACTGAGTGAAGCTCTGCATTCATCGCAATATTACTTTATATTAACCATCATCAACAACACACAGCTTACGGGACAAAAGACGGGGGATTAGTGTGGTCAAGCGGCGGGGCGGGTCAGAAGGACGTGAGGTCACCCGAGCGGGGTGGGGCGAGGCAGGGCGGCGCGGGGCGAGGCGAGGCTGGCCAGGCCCAGCCAGGCTGGTGCGTTGCGGGTGAGGTGGGGAGGAGCCGAGGCGCGGTTGATCGGGCCAGACCTAGGCTTCGCGGGGCGGGGAGGTGCACGGAACGGAGGGGCGGGGCAGGGCAGGGCAGGGATGGGAGGAAGGGTAAGGAGGGTGAGGTAAGGATTAGGACAGGGAGGAGGATGTAGGTTAAAAGACATGTTAAGTTATAACAGTTAGTACAGACACCGCTTTCATCACTAAAACACAATGGCTACATTTAACACTGACCAACAATCAAACTGCACTTGGGCTACTGAGAATGCCACAGATAGCGGGTGACACTGAGAAATTACGTTAAGCACTGAACATATTTCTATTAAAAATTCGCACATACCACCACAAGAGACATTTACTCGAGCTGTAACGGTGACACACTAGGACACTTTTCACGCTACTACGCAGGAACTTCTTATTACGCACTTTTGAACTGACGAGCCAGGTGTTATGGCTAACGAGGGAGGGCGTGAGTTACGTTAAGTACGCTGACACCATTGTAATGACGTAAAATAAACAGAGAGAGGAAGAAGATATATATTAAAAGAGAGTAGGCAGTATAGGAATGTAAAGATAGGAAACTTGGTAGCGTGGCCTGGATGTTATTTGCACAGCGTCACTACGCTTATCTTATCTCGTATGTCAATACACATATATCACTTCTTAAAGGGACAACTTGTTAAACACCTCTTCGATACAACTATTTATTAATTCACTCAATGACATGGACACATTAATATCACTATTATATCGGGGTACTAACACATCATGCTTTACGTTACTTGACACTGACTCTCGGACACACCTGAATGAATACACTTCCCACAGTAGGTAACTCACCCTAGGACGTTCTGACAAGACTCACGTGTACCCTGACGTAGGCCCAGTGAATGCTTGGCTGGGCTGCCTCCTATGAGAGGCTTCTGCTTAGCTGGGGTCTGGTCGGGAAGTCCCCTTCCCGACCTGGGGAGAGGGTGAGCTTGACTCTGAGAATCTCCAGAGTAATGAGCGTCTCCTCAGAATGTTCAAATGACACCCAGGATCAGAATGATGATCAGAATGGTAATGCCCGTGGACGGGACTGTAGGGCCTTTATATGGGGTCGGCCCAGCCGGCTTCTGACCTCTAACAATTAACACTAAACTGGTTTGATCTGGATGTGTGCAGGTGTGGTCCTGGCCAGGTGTCTTGGCTAGGTGCGGTTGTAGGTCACCGGCTCACGTCATTAGCGAGGTCAAGTCCCTTGGGTCGACCTGAGGTGTGTCAGCCCGGAATGCGGTGGTACCACGAGGTCTGTGGTGTACTCGCTGTTATATGTGACATAATTCTGTGCTGTAAGCTTTGGTCTGACAATCACTCATTACAATGTGCTGCTTAAGGATCTGTTAACAGAAATTTGATATCTTGATTATAACTTGTTCAAATGGCTTTTAGAAAATGTTCAAATGATTTTTAGAATATTTTAATTACTTTTGCAATGCTAATTACTCGCCACTTATGGGTTTTCGAGGTCATTTCTTGGTGCTTGTGTATTATTCTGGATGTACTTAAATAGTTAGGCACATTAAATTTTAGTTCAGAGAGAAAACGTATTTTGGCCAAAAATCCTTTAAGGCTATAGACTTACAATTTTTGTCATTTCGGCCAAAAAATGGATTTTGTTCAAAATTTCAGTATAGGTACTCCTGAATGTGCTGCTTAAGGATCTGTTAACCAAAATTTGATATCTTGATTATAACTTGTTCAAATGGCTTTTAGAAAATGTTCAAATGATTTTTAGAATATTTTAATTACTTTTGCAATGCTAATTACTCGCCACTTCTGGGTTTTCGAGGTCATTTCTTGGTGCTTGTGTATTATTCTGGATGTACTTAAATAGTTAGGCACATTAAATTTTAGTTCAGAGAGAAAACGTATTTTGGCCAAAAATCCTTTAAGGCTTTAGACTTACAATTTTTGTCATTTTCGGCCAAAAAATGGATTTTGTTCAAAATTTCAGTATAGGTACTCCTGAATGTGCTGCTTAAAGATCTGTTAACCAAAATTTGATATCTTGATTATAACTTGTTCAAATGGCTTTTAGAAAATGTTCAAATGATTTTTAGAATATTTTAATTACTTTTGCAATGCTAATTACTCGCCACTTATGGGTTTTCGAGGTCATTTCTTGGTGCTTGTGTATTATTCTGGATGTACTTAAATAGTTAGGCACATTAAATTTTAGTTCAGAGAGAAAACGTATTTTTGGCCAAAAATCCTTTAAGGCTATAGACTTACAATTTTCTTCATTTCGGCAAAAAAATGGATTTTGTTCAAAATTTCAGTATAGGTACTCCTGAATGTGCTGTTTAAGGATCTGTTAACAGAAATTTGATATCTTGATTATAACTTGTTCAAATGGCTTTTAGAAAATGTTCAAATGATTTTTAGAATATTTTAATTACTTTTGCAATGCTAATTACTCGCCACTTATGGGTTTTCGAGGTCATTTCTTGGTGCTTGTGTATTATTCTGGATGTACTTAAATAGTTAGGCACATTAAATTTTAGTTCAGAGAGAAAACGTATTTTTGGCCAAAAATCCTTTAAGGCTATAGACTTACAATTTTCGTCATTTCGGCCAAAAAATGGATTTTGTTCAAAATTTCAGTATAGGTACTCCTGAATGTGCTGCTTAAGGATCTGTTAACCAAAATTTGATATCTTGATTATAACTTGTTCAAATGGCTTTTAGAAAATGTTCAAATGATTTTTAGAATATTTTAATTACTTTTGCAATGCTAATTACTCGCCACTTATGGGTTTTCGAGGTCATTTCTTGGTGCTTGTGTATTATTCTGGATGTACTTAAATAGTTAGGCACATTAAATTTTAGTTCAGAGAGAAAACGTATTTTTGGCCAAAAATCCTTTAAGGCTATAGACTTACAATTTTCGTCATTTCGGCCAAAAAATGGATTTTGTTCAAAATTTCAGTATAGGTACTCCTGAATGTGCTGCTTAAGGATCTGTTAACCAAAATTTGATATCTTGATTATAACTTGTTCAAATGGCTTTTAGAAAATGTTCAAATGATTTTTTAGAATATTTTAATTACATTTGCAATGCTAATTACTCGCCACTTATGGGTTTTCGAGGTCATTTCTTGGTACTTATGTATTATTCTGGATGTACTTAAATAGTTAGGCACATTAAATTTTAGTTCAGAGAGAAAAAGTATTTTTGGCCAAAAATCCTTTAAGGCTTTAGACTTACAATTTTCGTCATTTCGGCAAAAAAATGGATTTTGTTCCAAAATTTCAGTATAAATTGCTCCTGAATGTTGTATTGATACAGAACACGTGAGAAAGAATATAAATAAGTAAGAATAGAGAGAGTAGAGATGTAAAGATACGAATGTAAAGGTAGGAAACTTGGTAGCGTGGCCTGGATGTTATTTGCACAGCGTCACTACGCTTATCTTATCTCGTATGTCAATACACATATATTACTTCTTAAAGGGACAACTTGTTAAACACCTCTTGATACAACTATTTATTAATTCACTCAATGACATGGACACATTAATATCACTATTATATCGGGGTACTAACACATCATGCTTTACGTTACTTGACACTGACTCTCGGACACACCTGAATGAATACACTTCCCACAGTAGGTAACTCACCCTAGGACGTTCTGACAAGACTCACGTGTACCCTGACGTAGGCCCAGTGAGTGCTGGCTGGGCTGCCTCCTATGAGAGGCTTCTGCTTAGCTGGGGTCTGGTCGGGAAGTCCCCTTCCCGACCTGGGGAGAGGGTGAGCTTGACTCTGAGAATCTCCAGAGTAATGGGCGTCTCCTCAGAATGTTCAAATGACACCCAGGATCAGAATGATGATCAGAATGGTAATGGAATGGTAATCTCGAATGCCGAATATGGAATGGTGAATGCCCGTGGACGGGACTGTAGGGCCTTTATATGGGGTCGGCCCAGCCGGCTTCTGACCTCTAACAATTAACACTAAACTGGTTTGATCTGGATAATTGTGTGCAGGTGTGGTCCTGGCCAGGTGTCTTGGCTAGGTGCGGTTGTAGGTCACCGGCTCACGTCATTAGCGAGGTCAAGTCCCTAGGGTCGACCTGAGGTGTGTCAACCTGGAATGCGGTGGTACCACGAGGTCTGTGGTGTACTTGTTGTTATATGTGACATAATTCTGGGCTGTAAGCTTTGGTCTGACAATCACTCATTACACCTCCCGCCAAGACCAAAGCTTCATCACAGAGACTGATGCCACATATAGACAGCAACATCACGTGTGGTGTCAAAGATAATCCCTGGGGCGCTAACATAGTCTCACATTTACAACCAACAATCTCATAGGTGTATGTTTTTCTACTGGCGCTAGTTTGATCTGACAAAGCTCACTATACCTCCCGCCAAGATCAAAGCTTCTATGCCAGGAGAAAAAGGAAACATAGCAAGTGAACATAGAATGAAAAAATCCTTCATATGTAGCATAGTGTCCGAGGCAACCTTGCAAATCACATTCTACAAACAACAACAGGTGTTACATTTCCTTATCAGCCCATGTCAAAATAATAATTCATCTCCGTCAGTAATATAGCTACAACATCGTGTTTCATAGTCCAAGACATTGATCAAATGAACTCATAGAAAAAGTGAGACTAAAAAAAGACATTCTTTGTAGTAAACATCAACAAAATCAGAGAAAATACTTCAAAATACACAAAAAATGTTCCTACTTCACATATTAGGGTATTGATATCTTTTTATTATACATCAACAACATCAGTACATTAGTTGGGTCCGGCATAGCTCACGTCTTCCATCCAGCTGGTATCTGAAAAATAGGGGATGGCGGCAGCTCAGCAGCTGTAGTCAGTTGGTCCTTCATCATCGGCTTTCTTGTGATGTCAGGACAGCACATCTTCTGTCTTCTTTCTTCACATAGCACGTCTTCTGTCTTCTTTCTTCACATACCGCACCTTGTAGGTCGTTTCTCCACAACTTCTGACTTCTTCTCACTTCCTCCTGGTTTCCATACTCTTCCAGACGAGTTTTCTGTCCCATCTGCGTTCTTCCTCTATACATCTTCATTTTCATATTCCAGATGAATTTTTCTGCTCCATCTGAGTTTCTTTATACATCTTCGTTTTCCGTCATATTCCAGATGAATTTTTCTGCTTCATCTGCATTTCTTCTCTGCAACATCATCATTTTCAACATATTCCAGACGATTTTCTGTTCATCTGCCGTCGGCCCTCTCCGGCCGGGATGAAAGCCGGTCCACTGTTTGGGCTGTCGTCTCCTTAGGTGACTGTAAGGCAGGTTCCGCGGACCAGGGCTCGCCCTCCGTACGTGAGTGTCGGCGAGACCAAAGACCGTCCTGTCTTACACCTTCCACAGTGGTGAATCCCTCCCTGGCTGGGCTCACCAGGGTTCGTTGTGTGGCGATCCATTCCACACTCCTTACTTCCCTAAAGTAGAAAAATATAAAATCTTCTTAATCCTATACCAAGGGAGGACTTGAAAGAAGTGACGTGGTGTGTGGTGGGTTTCGTGCTGCCTTCATCAAGCTGCATTCATCACGCTGCTTTCATCATGCTGGTTCTTCTCTGCTCGTATGTACTGTGGTTGACGTCCGGCTGGCCATGGGTGGTACTGTGTGTGACATTTGACAGAGAAACAATCCTAAAGGGGTGATGGATTAGTTGGAAGTGCATTCGCAAAAAAAAAGTTTACTTTATATGTTAGGTCAATGTTTGGCAACTATCATTTCCGTCACGACAATGTTCTCATCAGGCTGGGTCGGGGAGTGAAGCTCTGCGCACTACACTGAATATCATTTATCACTGCGCGTCAAAGAGTACATCACAAATCATAATAGCATAAAAATACACTGAGTGAAGCTCTGCATTCATCGCAGTATTACTTTATATTAACCATCATCAACAACACACAGCTCACGGGACAAAAGACGGGGGATTAGTGTGGTCAAGCGGCGGGGCAGGTCAGAAGGACGTGAGGTCACAAGAGCGGGGTGGGGCGAGGCAGGGCGGCGCGGGGCGAGGCGAGGCTGGCCAGGCCCAGCCAGGCTGGTGCGTTGCGGGTGAGGTGGGGAGGAGCCGAGGCGTGGTTGATCGGGCCAAACCGAGGCTTCGCGGGGCGGGGAGGTGCACGGAACGGAGGGGCAGGGATGGGAGGAAGGGTAAGGAGGGTGAGGTAAGGATTAGGACAGGGAGGAGGATGTAGGTTAAAAGACATGTTAAGTTATAACAGTTAGTACAGACACCGCTTTCATCACTAAAACACAATGGCTACATTTAACACTGACCAACAATCAAACTGCACTTGGGCTACTGAGAATGTCACAGATCGCGGGTGACACTGAGAAATTACGTTAAGCACTGAACATATTTCTATTAAAAATTCGCGCCTACCACCACAAGAGACATTTACTTGAGCTGTAACGGTGACACACTAGGACACTTTTCACGCTACTACGCAGGAACTTCTTATTACGCACTTTTGAACTAACGAGCCAGGTGTTATGGCTAACGGGGGAGGGCATGGGTTTACGTTAAGTACACTGTTAGCAATAACAAGGGACGCGGGGGCGTGGGTTAACGTCATAGTTCGCTGCCGCCAATGTAATGACGTAAAATAAACAGAGAGAGGAAGAAGATATATATTAAAAGAGAGTAGGCAGTATAGGAATGTAAAGATAGGAAACTTGGTAGCGTGGCCTGGATGTTATTTGCACAGCGTCACTACGCTTATCTTATCTCGTATGTCAATACACATATATTACTTCTTAAAGGGACAACTTGTTAAACACCTCTTCGATACAACTATTTATTAATTCACTCAATGACATGGACACATTAATATCACTATTATATCGGGGTACTAACACATCATGCTTTACGTTACTTGACACTGACTCTCGGACACACCTGAATGAATACACTTCC